>NC_069499.1:832332355-832474855 GCF_027579735.1 Bombina bombina
TATATATATATATATATATATTTTTATATATATATATATTTTTATATATATATATATATATATATATATATTTTTATATATATATATATATTTTATATATATATATATATATTTATATATATATATATATATTTATATATATATATATATTTTTATATATATATATATATTTTTATATATATATATATATATATTTTTATATATATATATATATTTTTATATATATTATATATTTTATATATATATATAATTTTTATATATATATATATTTTTATATATATATATATATATTTTTATATATATATTTTTATATATATATATTTTTATATATATATTTATTTTTATATTTTTATTTTTTTCTTTATATATTTGTGTATATATATTTTTTTTTATATATATATAAATATATATTTTTATATATATTTTTTTTATATGTATATATTTATATATATATATTTTTATATATATTTTTATATATATATATATATTTTTATATATATATATATATTTTTATATATATATATATATTTTTATATATATATATATTTTTATATATATATATATTTTTATATATATATATATATATATATATATACACTAGGTTTGTGTGTTTTTTTTTGTTTGTTTGTTTGTTTGTTTTGACCTCCTAGCATAGATCCTAAGGGGTTTCTTGTTGCCTTGTGATGGAGATGGTGTAGCCCCAGTGAGCAGGCTGAGGTTAGCATCACTCGTGCATGTGATAGTCTGTGTATAATTGCAATTGTAGGCATAGCACATTAACTCTTTCTGTAACAGTGAGACTGATTAAGATATTATCACCACACTTCGAGGTTGGTCACTATTCCCTCAAATAAGCCGCACACTTCAAGAAGGCACCTTAGAATCCCAGCAATGGTCAAAAAGACCGTCTTTGAACACTTCTCTCAGCTGTCAAAGAACCCGGACCCTGCAGAAAGGGACTTAAATAAGCCTGAATCACAAGATGAGGGTTCTCAGTCTAGTAAGCAGTTCACTGCTCACTTTCAGCACTACATCAAGGAATCCATAATGAAAAAAAATGCAGGCGGCGCAGACTAAGTCCATCACTGCTGAGATCCAAAGACGTTCCGCTGAGCTGAGGAAAGATAGGGGATTGAGTGGACACGCTAGAGACGCAGCACGATTACCTATTTTCCTATACCGAAAATCTAGCGGACCAAATCACGCAACTCAAGCTGAAATTGGCAGATGTGAAGGATAGAACCCAGAGAAAAATTTTCGTTTCAGAGGAATACCGGAAAGCATGTCTGCAGCAGAGCTACAAGAATACCTTAAGTCTCTTTTCACAGCAATTCTGGGCCCCCGAGAGGGTTCCTCTCACACAATGGAGCAAGCTCACAGGGCTCTGAGACCAAGAACAATTGCTACAGACAGACCTAGAGATGTTGTGATATGTTTCCACCATTTTACCTTCAAAGACCGTCTGATGCAGATCGCCTTCATTAAACCAGTCCTACCAGACAACATGAAAGATGTGCAACTCCTCCTGGACCTGTGCTCCCACACTCTGAAGCAGCACCGGACTTATATGCCCATAACCTCCCTGCTTAGAAGGGCAAACATTCAGTACAGGTGTTAACCTACAAAATTAATTGTGTCAAAGGATAACCAATCTCATGTGGTAACTTCGCTTTCTCAGGGTAACACTCGTCTGTCTAATTGGGGTCTGCAAACAGAGCAGGGGCCTTTGTTACCAACTCATCCAGCCAAACTTCGGGCCTCGGCCCCAGAATAAACGGTAAGAGAACAAAGACCTAAGCAGCAGAAACCCAGCCACTTAATCAGTCTCTGAGGCCCCAAGCCCTGCCGACCTGAAATGCATCTCACCTCTTTGGTGGACTTTAAGTGGTATAAGCAAGCTATGCCTTAACAGTTGTTTTCTTTGTTTTGTTATATATGGTGTTATTTCATGTTCTATCAGTAATGTCAGTACGAGAGCGGGGCTGAATATCTCAGCTTCACGTCCTATTTGCATTAGCTCCCCCCAAATTTAGAGCCCACATTAGGGTTCCACTTAGGTGAAGTACTTTCCCCAATTTTCTCTTCCCTTGTTCCCTTCCCCCTCACTTCCCGGTTAGGTGAAATCTAATCTGACTTGTTGTGTAAGGTCGCATATAGTCTCCCTTAGATTCAGCACTCATAATGTGAGGCCTGCACACGACTGGCAAAAGAACTCTGTTAGCTAGATCCCTTAGGTTTCACAAAGCTGACGTAGCATTTCTCCAGGAGATACACTTAGTGAAAGATGGTCCACCTACCTCCACCTTGAAAGACTTCCCTGTATTTGAATATCAGCCCCTTTAACTTAAAAAAGTGAGGGGTGTTGCCATTTTGGTACATAAGAGTTGCATACGAACCAATTCATGTTTATAGAGACCCCCCAAGCTAAGTACATCATCCTCGTATGCAATCTGGATAACATCACTATACCTTGCCCTACAACCCGCGTATCTAAAAAAAGATCTTACATAAGGTAGACCAGGTTAAGCAGGGTAGGGTGATCATGGCGGGTGATTTCAATATGGTCTGGGATGGTAAGATAGATAGGAAATCCAAGCCCTCCAAAAAGGTCACTACCTCTGATCTGGCGAGCCATAGATTCAGAACCCTAATGGCACAATATGGTTACTATGACATTTGGAGATCCGTCCACTACTCAGACAGAGATTACACCCACTTTTTTCCACCCACAACACATACTCCTGGTTAGATTACCTACATGCCACTCTGAAGCTTTAGACTTAGTTCAGTCTACAGGTATTTCACTCTGTCCATGGTCAGATCACGACCAAGTAACACTCAACCTCAAATCTGTAGACACAGTTAAGTCCAAGCCCATCTGGCGGCTGCCCCACCAGGTACTGTCGGACATACCCTTTAGAGAGGAAATGAGAAACGAGATACAATTCTTTTTGCAGACTAATGACGACCCCCAAATTAGAGACGATACCATATGGGGAGCATTTAAGGCTACTGTTAGGGGCCTTTTTATAAGAAAACAGGCTTATCTAAGGAAAAAAGCAGGCAGTTGCTTGAGTTTGAATAGGTGGGATTGGGTTTTCTTAAACTCAATTTGGTTGATGTGCCGTCTAAGATCGGCAATGCTGTCATTCATATCAAGGGAGTTGGAAGTGCGTTGTTGGAGTTCATGGTCTCTTAACTTACAGATAAGTTCCCAAGCCCACTGTAAGTTAAGAGACCTTGAAAGCCAACAACGCACTTCCAACTCCCTTGATCTGAATGACAGCATTGCCGATCTTAGACGGCACATCAACCAAATTGAGTTTAAGAAAACCCAATCCCACCTATTCAAACTCAAGCAACTCTTTTATTCAAAAGCAACAAAGCTTGTTGGCAAATAGACTGAGACAGCGTGTGGGGGGCCTCACACATCCATGTCACAGGGTAATCAGATATATAGCCTCCCATCCCAGACTGGTCAACAATTTGGTGAATACTATTCTGCCCTATACAAACCTGCCTCTTCTGAGGCTATTAACTCCTCCTTACACTCCTTAAAGTTGCCGACCCTTAACGTGGATCAGAAGGAGGCATTGGCAAGCCCCATTTCCATCCAAGAGACCAAACATGTAATCAAACAACTAAAACCATTTAAAGCCCCAGGCCCTGATGGCAATTTAGCAGTCTTCTATAAGACATACATACACGAAATATCACCCCTTCTACTCAAATTCTTTAACCTAGCTAGTGAGGAGGGGAGATTTCAGGGGGAATTTCTTAAGTCCTCAACTGTAGCGATCCCCAAACCAGATAAAGACCCCTCCCTTTGCACTAACTATAGGCCCTTCTCATTAATAAATGTAGATATCATCCTCATCTGGATCCCGCCACATTGTCGTGGAAATCTATCAATAATCTCTCTTCCTGAGATCAGACTAGACATTATAAATCCTCCCCCATCACGGCTGTCACAGGCCTTACTGATTCTCACCCTGGAGCATGGGCTCGTTTAGGATGTGACAAGGTCTCAGACTTTTATTCCACCCCCTCACCAGGTCATTATGTTACGCTGGACCCACTTAGGGAATCAGCTCCTATACCTCCCTTCCTGATATTTGAATATACCTGAATAATTAGCCTACGAATGCCCGCCATCTAACATTGTGGGAATCTAGGTGGCAACGGACTAAAATTAGGCAGACCTATGTCAATTCATTACAGCTTGATGGAAGGAGTTTCGCCTTTAGACAAAGCACCACACGTGAAGTGGGAACAAAAACTAAATTTATCCATCCCTGAAGCGATTTGTCAAAGTCACTCCTGTTAACCAAAAAAGACATACATTGTGTGACCCTATATGAGACATACTACAAACTCCTCATACATTGGTACTATGTCCCAGCTAGACTAGCCAAGCTGTTTACTACTGCCTCTCCTAAGTGCTGGAGAAACTCAAACCTCTGTGGAATAAGTGCTTCTCTGTTTTGGCCAGGCTGGGGATTTCCCTTCCTTAGGCACCGGAAGTGGCCTTATTTCATTTGGGCACTACCTAGACATCACAGCTATCTATGTATTTACCTCTTCTCAGCCATAAAAATGATTTCATTGCTAGAGCCTAGAAGAGAATTACTCCCCCCCCCCTCCTGGCCAGAAGTAGTTTTCCTAATGGCATATATATACTTTATGGAGAAAAGTATATATACTAACGTTTTTGAAATGATTTGGGCCGACTGGACAGCCTTATTTGACACCACCTGGTTCCCCAGTCTGGAAACATAAGTGGATGTATTTCCCTCTCTCCTGACTCCCTTCCTTCTCTTACATCTCTCCTCCCACAAACCTGAGTTGTAAACTCCTGCTTCTACAGGTACCTGCCCTTCCCTTTCTCCCCCCTGCCCTTCCCTTTCTCACCCCTTTCCACCTCCCTTTTGATATTAAGTAATCATCTAATTAACCAAGAGGTAAATTTTCCTCTGTATTTATTTACGCAAGTACAGAGCACAATGTTCTTGTTATATGTTATTTGTATGAACTTTCTGTGTTATTGTGTACACATGGGTACACCGTTGTATTTTTCATTTGAAAATACATTTTAAAAAAATTATTCCTATTCTAATACCTCTTTTTTTAAAAAAAAAAAAAATCCACACCCCGAAATAAAAATAAACCCTAATCTATAATAATTTACCAAGGGCCCATGAAAGGGCCATTTGTAGGCCTCCTTTTGTAGGAAAAGAAATCAGCTCTTTTCCTACAAAAGAAAAACACAAAGACCCACTAACATAACAAACCCCCCCAACCCACAAAATAAATATAAAGTTAAACCTAATCTACCCATTGCCCTGAAAAGGGCATTTGTATGGGCATTCAGCTCTTTTACTGCCTGCCCTTAAAAGGGCATTCAGCTCTTTTAAGAGTGCCAACCCTAATCTAAAAAAAAAACATTACACAAAATAACAAACAAATTATCAAAAATAATAAAAATTATTCCTATTCTAATACCCATTTTAAAAAGAAACACCCCAAAATTAAAAAAAATGTATAATAAACTACCAATAGCCCTTAAAAGTGCCTTTCATGGGGCATTGCTCTAAGTTGCTAACAGCTCTTTTGCTCACAAATAAATACGAAGACCCACTAACTTTACAAACCCCCACACCCCCTAAACCCACAAAATAAAAAAGGATGTATAGGAGCAATGGGGAGAATAGGAGGTATTATCTGTGGGCAAACAGGGGAAAAACAAGTAAATAAAACAATAAAACCAAAACTTCTTTGTTCTGGTATCATAACATCCCCTGGACTTTATCAAAATCACTTGGAAAGGTCCAAGAGTGACCTAATATATCAAATTGGGGGAAGAAAAAAGAGGACACTATTTCAACATATATACTCTTGTTAAGGCTGTTTGATACTATTTTGTATTATGTCTATATATATATAAATATTGTATGCTCTTTGTCCTCAATAAAAATAAAAAAAAAAATAAAAATAAAAAAACTCTTTAGGTTTAGTTGTTGAAGTCCCGCTTGAACGATCTTCATCCCGGCAGCTCCATCTTCATCCAGGCGCTCTCATTCCTATTGGCTGATTTGAACAGCCAAAAGGAATGAGAACTGCTTAAATCCTATTGGCTGATTTGAACAGCCAATAGGATTTAAGCAGCTCTTATTCCTATTGGCTGATTCAAATTTTTCAACCAAAAAATACCTTGCATTTCAATCCTCAGTGTGCGGCGGATGATCGCATTAAGAGGACCTCCACGATGGACCCCCATCTGGACCTCCTCCCGCGTTTTAGCCTGGACCTCCGCCTCTGCGCAATGCCCATACAAATGCCCGTTTCAGGGCAATGGGTAGATTAGGTTTAACTTTATTTTTATTTTGTGGGTTTGGGGTTTGTAATTTTAGTGGGTCTTTGTGTTTTTCTTTTTTAGCAAAAGAGCTGTTAACTTTAGGGCAATGACCTACAAAAGATCCTCTTAAGGGCCCTTGGTAGTTTATCATTGATTAGGGATTTTTTTATTTTGGGGCGTTTTGTTTTTTTTGTAATGGTAGCTTTTAGTGTAAGGCAGCTTAGGCTTTATTTCACAGGTAAGTTTGTATTTATTTTAACTAGCTAGTTAGTAAATAGTTAATAACTGATTTATACTAACTGGTCTACCTAGTTAAAAATAAATAACTTACCTGTGAAATAAAAATAAAACCTAAGCTAGCTACAATATAACTATTAGTTATGTTGTAGCTAGCTTAGGTTTTATTTCATAGGTAAGTTACTTTGTGTTTAGATTTAAATATGTATTTAGTTAATAATTTAAATTTAATTTAGGTCTTTTTAAATTATGTTAATGTTAGGGGGTGTTAGGGTTAGCTTTAGGATTATGGTTAGCTTTAGGGTTAGGCGTTAATATAGTTTAATTTAGGTTGTTGCAATGAGGAGGATGCAGTTTAGGGGTTAATTAATAGGTTTAGTTAGTGTTGGCGATGTGGGACGGGTGCGGTTTAGGAGTTAATAGTTTTAGTTAGTGTTGGCGATGTCGGGGAACTGCGGTTCCTAAACTAGGTTAATAGGTTTAGTTAGTGTTGGCGATGTTTGGGAACAGCGCCTTAGGGGTTAATAGGTTTAGGTAGAGTTGGCAATGGGGGGGTGAGGTTTAGGGGTTAATTTTAGATAGTGTCGGCGATGTCGGTTTAGGGGTTAATAGGTTTAGTTTGTGTCGGGAACTGCGGGTTAATAACTTTATTTAGTTGGCGATGTGGGGGGGCGGCGGTTTAGAGGTTAATAGGTTTCAGAAGTGTTACTGATGTGGGGGGGTGTGTGGCAATTTAGGGGTTAATAGCTTTATTTGGTGGCAACGTCACTCCTGTTAACCAAAAAAGCCATACATTGTGTGACCCTATATGAGACATACTTCAAACTCCTCATACATTGGTACTATGTCCCAGCTAGATGAGCCAAGCTGTTTACTACTGCCTCTCCTAAGTGCTGGAGAAACTCAAACCTCTGTGGAATAAGTGCTTCTCTGTTTTGGCCAGGCTGGGGATTTCCCTTCCTAAGGCACCGGAAGTGGGCACTACCTAGACATCACGGCTATCTATGTATTTACCTCTTCTCAGCCGTAAAAATGATTTCATTGCTAGAGCCTAGAAGAGAATTACCTCCCCCCCCCCCCTCCTGGCCAGAAGTAGTTTCCCTAAAGGCATATATATACTTTATGGAGAAAAGTATATACACTAACGTTTTTTAAATGATTTGGACCTGCCCTTCCCTTTCTCACCCCTGTCCACCTCCCTTTTGATATTAAGTAATCATCTAATTAACCAAGAGGTAAATGTTCCTCTGTATTTATGTATGCAGAGCACAATGTTCTTGTATTATGTTATTTGTATGAACTTTCTGTGTTATTGTGTACACATGGGTACACCGTTGTATTTTTCATCTGAAAATACATTTTAAAAAAATTCCTATTCTAATACCTCTTTTTTAAAAAAAAAAAAAAAAAAACACCCCAAAATAAAAATAAACCCTTAATCTATAATAATTTACCAAGGGCCCATGAAAGGGCCTTTTGTAGGCCTCCTTTTGTAGGAAAAGAAATCAGCTCTTTTCCTACAAAAGAAAAACACGAAGACCCACTAACATAACAAACCCCCCCAACCCACAAAATAAATTTAAAGTTAAACCTAATCTACCCATTGCCCTGAAAAGGGCATTTGTATGGGCATTCAGCTCTTTTACTGCCTGCCCTTAAAAGGGCATTCAGCTCTTTTAAGAGTGCCAACCCTAATTAAAAAAAAAAAATTACACAAAATAACAAACAAATTATCAAAAATAATAAAAATTATTCCTATTCTAATACCCATTTTAAAAATTTAATTTAGGTCTTTTTAAATTATGTTAATGTTAGGGGGTGTTAGGGTTAGCTTTAGGATTATGGTTAGCTTTAGGATTTTTGCAATGAGGAGGATGCAGTTTAGGGGTTAATTAATAGGTTTAGTTAGTGTTGGCGATGTGGGGGGGTGCAGTTTAGGGGTTAATAGGTTTAGGGATTAATAGGTTTAGTTAGTGTTAATAGGTTTAGTTAGTGTTGGCGATGTGGGGGTGCGGTTTAGGGGTTAATTAATAGGTTTAGTTAGTGTTGGCGATGTGGGACGGGTGCGGTTTAGGAGTTAATAGGTTTAGTTAGTGTTGGCGATGTCGGGGAACTGCGGTTTAGGGGTTAATAGGTTTAGTTAGTGTTGGTGATGTTTGGGAACAGCGCCTTAGGGGTTAATAGGTTTAGGTAGAGTTGGCAATGGGGGGGTGAGGTTTAGGGGTTAATCATTTTAGTTAGTGTCGGCGATGTCGGTTTAGGGGTTAATAGGTTTAGTTTGTGTCGGGGAACTGCAATTTCGGGGTTAATAACTTTATTTAGTTGGCGATGTGGGGGGGGCGGCGGTTTAGAGGTTAATAGGTTTAAGTAGTGTTAGTAATGTGGGGGGTGGCAATTTAGGGGTTAATAGCTTTATTTAGTGGCGGCGGTTTAACATAATTTTGTTTCGGCAATCGACGGAACACTAGTTAGAAATAACGATTCGGTCTGTAATAAAGATTCAGTTCAACATTAATAATAATTCGGTAACGGTTTCGAATGCATCCAAATTTCAAAATTTCAAACGGCGTGAATAAATTCCGAAACTGAATTATCGACACATTACCGAATTATAACGAATGTCTCTACCCAATTTTTTTTACGACCCGAAACGAAACAAACTTTTCGATCATGCACAAGTCTAGTTTAGACCCTTGACATTTTGTGTTATGATTGTAATTTCAGGTGCATTCATGGGGGCATATGTATCAAGCTCCGAATGGAGCTTGATGCCCCGTGTTTCTGGCGAGCCTGCAGGCTCACCAGAAACAGCAGTTATGAAGCAGCGGTCACAAAGACACACATCGCCGGAAATCAACCCGATCGGGTTGATTGACACCCCTTGCTGGCGGCTGATTGGCTGCGAGTCTGCAGGGGGTGGTGGTGCACCAGCAGCTCTTGTGAGCTTCTGGTGCAATGCTGAATACGGCGAGAGTATTGCTCGCCGTATTCAGCGAGGTCTGGCGGACCTGATCCGCACTGTCGGATCTGGTCCGCCAGACCTTGATAACTAGAGGCCATGGTGTGAAGTGAGATGAAGATCATGCGGATCTGAAAGGGGTATGAGTAGGATAGGATTGTATGGAAGAATGGGAGTATGTGTGAATTTAATTATCATCCTTTGTGGCTGGATCAGTGGGAATAGCGTTACAATGTGTAAAGATAAGTTTGTAGGTAGAACTAAATAATTTGTTGTTTGTTAAGGGTTGTAAGCTTACCATTTTTTTTCCATCTCGTAGACAGGAGGTGGTAGAGACAGGAAAAAGTATAGGAGCAATGGGGAGAATAGGAGGTATTATCTGCGGGCAAACAGGGCAAAAACAAGTAAATAAAACCAAAACACAACAACATTAAGTAATCGTACAAGTCACAATTAAAAATATAAGGAGTAGTTTAAGGAGGGATGTATGGAATATTGATTAGGGCTTGACAGACACTCTCCTATGGAGGAGAATGTAGTTGGGCAGGACAAATGTTCTGTGGCAAAAGTTCTTTAACGTTTGGTGACATATATATCTATGCCTTTGTCTCAGTAGCAGAGCTTGACTAGATTACGGAGTAGCTCATGTGTGGTCATCTGCTTCTTGAGTGGCTTGGAGAGCAGGTTTTATGTTTTTCCTTTGGACTGTGGTCCAGCTTGATCGTTGTTGCTTTGGTAGAGAGAGTGCTGATGAGTTCTCAGGAGCGTCGGTGGATTTAAAGGAAGGTATAATGGAGCTAGGATGTTGAGGCTTTTGTAGAAATGGTTCAGGTCATCCGGTGTTCTATATATGATTATTCATGAGTCATAGAGTACCTTGAGGCAAAAATGGGAACCCCCATATGTAAGGGATCTTAAGGTCTTGAAGATGGTTATTCAGGTGCTTAGCTTCTATGCGTTTTGCCAGAGTGATGGTATTGAGATCAGCAAATATTTGTAGTATATCACATTCAAAGGTGATTTGGTGGAGCTTTCTTGAGGCAAGCATGATCTTTTCCTTGTCTATGAAGCTGTGGAATTTAAGGATTATGTCTCTAGGGGGTTTGTCGTCTGGTGGCTTGGGGAGTAGTGCCCAATGTGCTCTTTCCAAAGATATGGTGGAGGTATCATCGCGCAGGAGAAACTGAAACAACTGCTGGAGGTGTTGTGGTAAGAGATTAGGGGTTACCTTCTCTGAGATTCCCCAGATCCTGAGGTTCTGACGCCTCCCTCTGTTATCCAGGTCTTCTACCGGGGCTGGGCTTAAAGTTGTTGTATCTGCATATCATGCACCTGGAGGATGCAGTTCTGTAAGTCTACATTATTGTTATATTGTTCCATATCTTCTTCAACTTGCATCACTCTTTCCCCTAAGTCTGATAATTATTTTTTAACCTCTGTAAGTCCTTTTTTGATGATTTTCCCACATGTGTGAGGAAAGACGCAAAGTCAGCTTTGGTTGGTAGATTACATAGGTCTGTTTTAGTTAGAGGGGCTGATGGATGTAGTTTCTGATATTTGATGATATTTCTGATATTTGGGATGGAGGTCTTCTGATGTAGTTTCTGATATTTGGGATGCTTTAGAATCTGTTGCAGACGTTTCCAGAATCTTGAAAAAGTTATTCATTTTAGAGCTTGTCGCTGATGAGGGGTTCTTCTGGACGCCATTTTGTGTGGCTTAAGTCGTTTTAGTGTAAGGATTCCAGTCCTGCTTTTACCTTTTGCCTCAACTCACCTTCCTCACCTGTACTTAAGGCATCACCCCGCCCCAAACAAGTGTTTAGTTGTTGAGTATTGTTTGCTAAAACCAGTGCTTTGTTTCTTATAAGCTACATTCCTATCAAGAGAAGTTTTACTTCTACTACTTTATCATTTGGATTACAAATACCAGCTGCAGTTTGGTCTCCTACAGGGACTAATAACAACTAGTCTCATTCATCCTGAAGTACTACTATTCCAAGAAGTATTAATATATTTCAACTCTACATCTCTACAGGAATTGCTACTTAATTTCCAACAGGAGGATTCTACCTACTACCGCTACGGTATTTGTATCAAATCTAATTTACCTTGGATGCCTAAAGTAACGGCTAATTTCAAATATCATGTTTTATTTTGAACTACTCTAAATTGACTTTGTCTCTCAGTCATTACTGTTATTTGCAACGTATGTTTCATGTTAATGATATAAAATTTCTTTGATTCATTTTCATACCGGACAGTAACAGACTTTAAGTGACGTCACACAGCTTCACTCATCTCAGCGTGTCATACAGCTCCTTACAACTCAGCGTTTCTCACAGCTCCTATTACACTAACTGGTCTGTGTTCAGATATCCACGCTGCAAGCATTATTCAGAGTGCTGTGTCTCGCAGCAGGTCACGCCCCTGTCAGCACCTGCAGTCTGTGTGTCTCATATCTCTCACGCTTCAGTGCTTATTACAATGAACACTATCTCTCTCATTTGGGCTTGAGCTATACCAATGTCAAAAGTTGTTATTAATACTAATACTTATTTTCAGACTCTTAATACTTATATGGTATAACAATAATATATAACCATATAAAGACTTACTGCCTTCCTTAATAAAAATCACTCTGAGTAAAACAGTCTATGCTGATATAATAGCCTGTACTTCAGTTGTGAAACAAATATAATTTATTTAGACTCTGCAGTTGTGATTCAAATAACCAAGGAACCTGATATAACAACTAAGCCATATATAATGGATCCAGCAGAGCTTCCTCAAATTGTTTATAATTTAACACAAAGAGTAGACCAACTTAGTCAAGCCTTTAGAGAGTTACAATTAGAAAATGAAACTTTAAGAAAAGTAATAAAAGACACTGTCTCTACTAAACAGAGCCTTCCAGACAATCTGTCAGAACCATTTATTGCACCTCCAGATTTTTTCAATGGAGATAGGAATTTATACCGTCAATTTAAAAATGCTTGTCTGCTTAATTTCACCCTTAAACCTAGAACATACCCAAATGATAGGGTTAAAGTCCTTACAATGATAAGCTATTTAAGAGGTGAACCTCGCATTTGGGCAGACACTCTCTTTGAGACAAATAATCCAGTTCTCTCATCTTTTTCATCTTTTCTGGATATCATGGATGAATTATACTATGATTCTAACCTACAGTATACTGCTGAGAAAAAGATGAGGAACCTAAAACAAGGTATCAAACCTGTTGAATGCTACATAACAGAATTCAAGCAATATTCTATTGACTCTCAATGGAACGCCATTGCCTTAAAAAAACAGTTCAGGCTTGGACTCTCTGACGCAGTAAAAGATGAATTAGCCCGAACTGAGTTGCCTGAAACATTGGAAGGTCTTATGAAGCTCAGCAGGCAAATTGAAAGAAGATTTGAACGTCAATACCCTGAAATTGTTTACAAGAAGGATAAGGTTCTAAACCATCCCACTTCTAACAGTTCTCCTACTGGTTCAATTGGTGCTGAAGCAATGGATATAAGTTATATTAGAGGACCTCTAACTCCTGAAGAACGCATCAGAAGGAAGACTAGAGGCCTCTGCATGTATTGCGCATCCTCATCTCATACTCTAAAGGATTGCCCCTCCTTGCCACAGAACAAGAAGAGTAAGTACCATACCAATCTTTCTCTCCAGTTAAAACATAACAACTCTCTTCATTGTTCTTTAATTCTTTCTCTACAGTGGGCAAATAAGCAAGTGACCATTCCAGCCATCTTGGATACAGGAGCACAAGGAAACTACATAGACAGTTCTCTGGTTTCAAAAAATAAAATACCATTGATAAAAAAGTTGTCTCCTATTTTCCTTCGTGTGGTTGATGGCTCTGAGATATCATCAGGGCCGATTACACATCACACCATTCCGCTCTCTGTTACCACATTAAAAACACATCATGAACATCTCACCTTTGATGTAATCACTTCTCCATTATTCCCAATAGTACTTGGGCTAGCTTGGTTACAGCTACACGAACCTGATATTAATTGGAAGTCCTTAAATGTTCAATTAAATTCTGATTTCTGCCAACAGACTTGCCATAGAATCTTTTTTCACAGTTTATCCTCCACATCAGAAACTCTGATACCAGAAATGTACAAGCAGTTCTCTGAAGTCTTCAGTAAGAAGGAAGCAGACACCCTTCCCCCACACAGAATCTATGACTGCCCTATTGAATTGAAACCTGGAACCACACCACCTATCGGACATTTATACCCACTTTGTCAACCAGAACTGGATCATCTGAAGACTTACCTAGATGAAAATCTAAAGAAAGGGTTTATCCATCCTTCGGTTTCTCCTGCTGGAGCAGGAATGTTTTTTGTGCGGAACAAAGACCAATCTCTTCGGCCTATCATTGACTTCAGACAATTGAACAAAATAACCATAAAAAAACGATACCCTCTCCCCCTCATTCCTGAACTCATAGAAAGACTCAGGCATGCTCAGATTTTTACTAAATTAGATTTGAGAGGGGCGTACAATTTAGTGCGTATCCGAGAGGGGGATGAGTGGCTTACCGCTTTTAGAACTAGGTATGGGTTGTTTGAATATCTAGTTATGCCCTTTGGCTTAACCAACGCACCCGCAACTTTCCAGTTCTTTATTAATGACATTTTCCATGATCTCCTTGACACATGTGTTGTTGTCTACCTAGATGACATTCTAATTTATTCCACAAATCTAGAAGAACATATCAAACATGTTAGTTGGGTTTTAGCAAGACTCCAAGTCCATCGGCTCTACGCCAAATTGGAAAAATGTATTTTTCACACCAACAAAATAGAGTTCCTGGGTTACTCCATCAGCCCAAATGGGATTCAAATGCAAGATAACAAAGTGGAAGCAGTAAAATCCTGGCCCACACCTTCAACACGGAAAGAACTACAAAAGTTTCTTGGCTTCAGTAACTATTACAGAAAGTTCATTCGCAATTTCTCAAAAATTGCGAAACCTCTGACTAAATTAACTAGTGCTAACTGCACTTTCCAGTGGACCAAAGAACAGGATGATGCTTTCAGCTTCCTGAAGAATTCCTTTTCATCTGCTCCCATTCTGAAATATCCTGATCCAAACCTTCAATATACCCTAGAGGTGGATTCTTCAGATTATGCTCTTGGCGCTGTCCTCTCCCAAAGACAGTCTCCTAAAGAACCACTACACCCAGTTGGGTTCTATTCAAAAATTATGACTTCAGCAGAGATCAACTATTCCATTGGGGACAAGGAAGTTCTAGCCATTAAAAGAGCCTTTGAATTCTGGAGACACCTTCTTGAAGGTACCTCACTACCTATAGTGATTTACACTGATCACCGGAATTTGGAATATCTACAAAATAACAAAACTTTATCTGGACGTCAAGTGAGATGGAGTCTCTACTTTAGTCGTTTCAATTTTCAAATCATGTACAGGCCGGGATCAAAAAATGGGAAGGCAGATGCACTCTCTCGACGAGATTCAAGACCTGTACAAGAAGACTCTCCTACTAGCATTCTTCCCCCTACTCGTTTCCTTGCTATCCTATCTCAACAAGATAAGGAATACCAATCTGATCTATCTTCAGAAGACCAAACCCTACTAGATAGTCTAAGCCTCCAGAATGGTTTTTACTTCCATGGTTCTAAACTATATATTCCAGAACGTTTCAGACAGAAAATAATCAAAGATCATCATGACCCTCCACTAATTGGTCATCCAGGTATCAAACGTAGTCATGAGCTCATCGCCAGAAGTTACTGGTGGCCATCGATGAAAACCAGTATAAAGGAATATATACAACATTGTACAACCTGTACAGTATCAAAACCAGAAAGGAGACCTCCCTATGGCTATTTGATTCCTCTGGAAGTACCAGAATCTCCTTGGTCTCATTTGGGAATGGATTTTATAGTTGATTTACCACCTAGTTCCGGACAAACTACCATATTAGTTGTTACAGATCATTTTACTAAAATGGCACATTTTATTCCTTATCACAAGTTACCCACTTCCATTGAAACAGCATACTTATTTCTAAACCACATTGTACGATACCACGGGTTACCCTCCATTTTAACTACTGATAGAGGAACCCAATTCACTTCACGCTTCTGGAAAGCACTCACTAAAGCACTCCAAATCGATCAAAGGTTAAGCACAGCCTTCCACCCTCAGACTAACGGCCAAACTGAGAGACTCAATCAGTGGCTTGAGCAATATCTACGTTGCTATTGCTCATATCATCAAAATAAATGGACTTCTTTTCTCTCTATGGCTGAATTTGCCTATAATAATACCATTAACAGCACTACAAATTACTCTCCCTTTTTCGCCAATTATGGTTTCAACCCAAGATTCACTATCCAAACGACCTCTACACATGATTCACCATCTGTTGATGTGTTGACACAAAACATAGCTGAAAATTTCCTACATTTACGTGATAACATCAAACAAGCTCAGGCTTCTCAGAAGAAATTCTATGATTTACGACGTAGAGCTTCTCCAAAATATTCCATAGGGGATTATGTTTGGTTATCTTCCAAAAACATTAAAATGCACTTACCAAGTAAGAAATTGGCTGGGTTGTTCCTTGGCCCATTCAAAATTCTACACATCATAAATGAAAATGCCGTCCGGCTTGACCTACCTGATTCTTTACCCATTCACCCAACTTTCCATGTATCATTATTGAAACCCTACTTAGGAGATAAGCCTGATGCACCTCTTTTACCCCCTTCTCCTATTCAATTGGGCACTGATGTCTATGAAGTTTATGATCTTTTGGACTCAAGACATTATAATGGAGAATTACAGTATCTGGTCCGATGGAAAGGGTTCGCCCCAGAGGATGACACTTGGGAACCTCATGCACACATTAATGCTCCGAAGCTTATTGCTCGTTTCCATAGACGCTATCCAAGTAGACCTAAATTTCAACCCGTGGTCGGCTTGCTTGAGGGGGGGGGATCTGTAAGGATTCCAGTCCTGCTTTTACCTTTTGCCTCAACTCACCTTCCTCACCTGTACTTAAGGCATCACCCCGCCCCAAACAAGTGCTTAGTTGTTGAGTATTGTTTGCTAAAACCAGTGCTCTGTTTCTTATAAGCTACATTCCTATCAAGAGAAGTTTTACTTCTACTACTTTATCATTTGGATTACAAATACCAGCTGCAGTTTGGTCTCCTACAGGGACTAATAACAACTAGTCTCATTCATCCTGAAGTACTACTATTCCAAGAAGTATTAATATATTTCAACTCTACATCTCTACAGGAATTGCTACTTAATTTCCAACAGGAGGATTCTACCTACTACCGCTACGGTATTTGTATCAAATCTAATTTACCTTGGATGCCTAAAGTAACGGCTAATTTCAAATATCATGTTTTATTTTGAACTACTCTAAATTGACTTTGTCTCTCAGTCATTACTGTTATTTGCAACGTATGTTTCATGTTAATGATATAAACTTTCTTTGATTCATTTTCATACCGGACAGTAACGGACTTTAAGTGACGTCACACAGCTTCACTCATCTCAGCGTGTCATACAGCTCCTTACAACTCAGCGTTTCTCACAGCTCCTATTACACTAACTGGTCTGTGTTCAGATATCCACGCTGCAAGCATTATTCTGTGTGCTGTGTCTCGCAGCAGGTCACGCCCCTGTCAGCACCTGCAGTCTGTGTGTCTCATATCTCTCACGCTTCAGTGCTTATTACAATGAACACTATCTCTCTCTTTTGGGCTTGAGCTATACCAATGTCAAAAGTTGTTATTAATACTAATACTTATTTTCAGACTCTTAATACTTATATGGTATAACAATAATATATAACCATATAAAGACTTACTGCCTTCCTTAATAAAAATCACTCTGAGTAAAACAGTCTATGCTGATATAATAGCCTGTACTTCAGTTGTGAAACAAATATAATTTATTTAGACTCTGCAGTTGTGATTCAAATAACCAAGGAACCTGATATTTAGAGAATGGTAGCAGTCTCTTTGTACAGTGATGTAAAAGGAAGACAGTAACGTAGCTATCACTGAGGAAAGTATATCATTTTCTTATAGGCTGTAATACTGGCTCCTCCTAGGTCTGTAAAAATATTTATATATATGTAAGTAGATTCTTTGAGTACTTAGCGACAGGCCCACATGGCTCCTAACTTTATAGGTCTGTTATATCTTGTATTATTTGATGTATAGGGGCCCATTTATCAAGCTCCGAACGGAGCTTGTGGGCTAGTGTTTCTGGCGAGTCTTCAGACTCGCCAGAAACACAAGTTATGGGGCAGAGGTCTAAAGACCGCTGCTCCATAACCCTGTCCGCCTGCTCTGTTGAGGCAGACAGGAATCGCCAGAAATCAACCCGATCGAGTACGATCGGGTTGATTGACACCCCCCTGCTGGCGGCCCATTGGCGGCAAGTCTGCAGGGGGCGGCATTGCACCAGCAGCTCTTGTGAGCTGCTGGTGCAATGCTGAATACGGGGAGCATATTGCTCTCCGCATTCAGCGAGGTCTTGCGGACCTGATCCACACTGTCGGATCAGGTCCGCAAGACCTTTGATAAATAGGCCCCATAGTCTAAGTACACTGCATAATTGAAGTGTTCAGGCTCTGACAAGAGGTTGTAATGGTAATGGTGTAGTTAGGAGTCTACTCACATTTAGAGGCTGCTGTTTATGGCCTGTATAGGAGTTTGTTTTGATGGATGATTGTCCTGAAGCTCTTGGTGAATTAAAGGCTTTAAATAGGCTTTATGTAGGTATTATGTCCTGAAGTAGATTGCTGCAGGTTATTTGCCTAACTTAATAGGCTGGTGGTATCGGCAGGCTTTAAGGGGCTGATGCGTGCAGCTGTTGGTGCTGGAATTTTTTATCTGCGCATCACGTATAGGCCGCAGGCAGACAGGCAGTGTGATCAGCCTGAGGTATAGAGATGGAGGCACGGTCTTTTGCGGAGCAGTCCGCCACTCGGTTTTGGACTTTAGTCCCCTCAAAATGCACTTTGGGCGTCCCTGTTGTTGGATGCAGCTATTTCAGCTGTTTTGCAGTCCTGAATAACTGAAATAATTACCGTGGAAGGCACCTGCGATCCGGAGCTAATTGTATTGACTGAGCGGCCATGATGGTCGCCGGCCGGCTCCGCCCCCCCCTCTATTTGTTTTGTTTTTATGTCTCTCTTTTTGACACATATTTAAATATATGCACACACATGATCCAGGAGGAGTTTTGTTTTTACTTTATTTTTTAAAAAAAATACTGGCTAGCCCTTATTTTATGCTTCAGCTAGTGCAATAAGTTATTTATTTAAAGGGACACTGTACCCAAAATTTTTCTTTCGTGATTCAGATTGAGCATGAAATTTTAAGCAACTTTCTAATTTACTCCTATTATCAAATTTTCTTCATTCTCTTGGTATCTTTATTTGAAATGCAAGAATGTAAGTTTAGATGACGGCCCATTTTTGGTGAACAACCTGGGTTGTCCTTGCTGATTGGTGGATAAATCCATCCACCAATAAAAAAGTGCTGTCCAGAGTACTGAAACCAAAAAAAAGCTTAGATGCCTTCTTTTTCAAATAATGATAGCAAGAGAACGAAGAAAAATTGATAATAGGAGTAAATTAGAAAGTTGCTTAAAATTGCATGCTCTTTCTGAATTACAAAAGAAATAAATTGGGTACAGTGTCCCTTTAAATTCTACTCTAGAATTTTTATTGTTTACCCATTCCTAGTTTTGCATAACCAACAGTTATATTTATATACTTTTTACCTCTGTGATTACCTTGTATCTAAGCCTCTGCAGACTGCCCCCTTATCGCAGTGCTTTTGGCAGACTTGCATTTTAGCCAATCAGTGCTGACTCTTATGTAAGGAGTGAGGACAATTTTATCTATATGGCACACATTAACTAGTGCTGTCTAGCTAAAAACAACTGTCAAAATGCACTGAGATAAGAGGCGGCTTTCAAGGGCTTAAAACTAGCATATGAGCCTACCTAGGCTTAGCTTTCAAAAAGAATACCAAGAGACCAAAGCAAATTCGATGATAAAAGTAAATTGGAAAGTTGCTTAAAATTGCATGACCCATCTGAATAATGAGAGTTTCATTTTGAGGCTTAAAAACAGCTCAAATTAGCTGTTTTTAAGCAGATACAGTCAAAATTAAACTCTCATTATTTAGATGGGTCATGCAATTCTAAGCAACTTTCCCATTTACTTTTATCATCTAAATTGCTTTGGTCTCTTGTTATTCTTTTTGAAAGCCTTGTTGCTTTTTTATTCCTATCAACTTCTCCATCTCCCTCCCAGTTGTGCCATTGTGTGCCCTTTGCTGGGGTAAGGAATTTATACTGCAATGGGGTTACTTTTAATGTTACCAAGAAAACAGACTCTGCATCATACAATAGCATAGGCAAATTTTCATATGCATGTGTTTTTCTATTATGCTTATGATAGAAAAACACATGCATAGTGTTTACGGAAAAGCTTGCCACAGTTTGCGAGAAAAAAATGTGAGATCTGTAGTGCGAAAATCTTTACAGAGTTACGCTATATTTCATATATGCCCATGGAACGCCTTTGTTCAGCCCATTTTATGAAAAAACAACATACTTTTAAAGGGATAGTAAACCCCAAAATTTTCTTTTATGATTCAGATAGAACATACAATTTTAATCAACTTTCCAATTTAATTATATTATCAAATTTTCTTAATTCTCGTGTTATCCATTGCTGAAGGGACAGCAAATCACAAGAGACAAATGTGTGCAGGCACCAATTAGCAGCAGCTCCCACTAGTGTATGATATGTGTGTATTCACATATTAAAAAACAAGGGATACTAAGAGAATTAAGTACATTTGAAAATAGAAGTGAATTTAAAAGTGTCTTAAAATGACATGTTCTATCATGCAAGTTTCATTTTGTCTTTCCTGTCCCTTTAAGTACGAATTTCTTACTATTTTTTGCCCGTCCAGTATATTTAAATTTTACGTTTTTGATAAATGTTACAATTTTATTAGATCAGTCTTCATATGGTAAAGGGAGCAATATTAGCGCTCCCTTACCATACGAAGGCAGATGCGTTGTTCCCTCTGCATCAGTCTTGGCTGTCTAAGCTGACAGCCGGGCCGCGACATCCGCTACAATGTTGGACCTATGTCCAACAATGTGGTACAGGGTACAGTGGCATTTTGGATTGCGCTCATTCTCAAAAATGACCTCACCATTTGTAATACAAAGTCAATGAGTTTGCTAATAGTGCTCTCTGCGCTATCCTCGATGTGGTAAGAACATTTTGGTTATGGTAAAATGTTCTGGTTAAAATTTTAACCATCTGCTTGTAATGCATGAGACAAATAGAAGATTATGCATACTGTATTATCAGAAGACAAGAGCGCACCCCACACTCTAAGAGTAAAAGTTTTTACTGGATTTAATAAGCGCAACACATGAAGAATAAAACGTACAAGATTAAAAACAGTTTGTGCAGTAGTGAAAATATCACCGTATATGGCTCCCCCACGCTTTAGTGAAAATATTGGCAACCGGGTTTGCTGAAAGCTTGTAGCGTGTGCTCGATAGATCCCTTAGCCTGTCAGCAGTTTGTTAGACTTCAGCTCAATGAGTTTCCTCTGGTCTCCACCAGACTTTTCAAGAGGTAAGGTTCTTTACCTCTTGAAAAAGTCTGGTGGAGACCAGAGGAAACATGTTGAGGCATCAGAGGCTTTTCCCTTCGCAAAAGCTGTGGAAAAATTGGACCGGCTGCTGCAGTAATTGATCATAAGCTGAAGTCTAACAAACTGCTGACAGGCTAAGGGATCTATCGAGCACACGCTACAAGCTTTCAGGAAACCCGGTTGCCAATATTTTCACTAAAGCGTGGGGGAGCCATATACGGTGATATATTCACTACTGCACAAACTGTTTTTAATCTTGTACGTTTTATTCTTCATGTGTTGCGCTTATTAAATCCAGTAAAAACTTTGACTCTTAGAGTGTGGGGTGTGCTCTTCTCTTCTTTTCTTTTTTCAGATTCATTCCGTGAAGGAGTTACCAGAGATCCCTTCAATACATAGAGCGGCACTCACGTCAAATACCCTACGTCACTTCGGTGGTAAAAAAAAAAAGACTCGCTACCTCTAAAGACCTTTTGGCATTTCCTAAAAGTCGTTACAACATCTTCCTAAACAGGCTATTATTAATATCAAGATCACAACCCAGACTTGACGTACCGGCTTTTAAGGTCAGACAAATTACAACACGCAATACCCTGATATTGAATTTGGGTTGGTACTGGTGCTCGGATTGTAAAGGACTACATTAATAATGTGTTTACTGCTATCTGCACATATCTAATCACCAAGACTTTAATTACCAAGACTCTGGCTGATATTTTTGCTTATTTAAGGCAATCTTCTTGATAGATATTTATTCATTTTAATCTATTTTACTGTATCATATCTCTTATACTGTGTGCTACAGCGCTCTGTAGTATTGTTACTGAAGGGAAGCGCTTTTCTTCGTGTTTTTTCTTTTTATACTGTATTATCAATTGCTCTCCTCTTGTAAGCTGTAAATTGGGCCTGTAAATTGTCCAGCCCTGGAAAGAGAATGTTTCAGGAGTATCTTCCCTTTAATGTTAGCACCGCAGTCTTTTAAGAAAACGAACCCTTCTTGAGTAGGCTAATTATCTGCATGTATAACTAACTGCCTGTGGCTGAATTGACATATTGTTTTGGCCAAGATAAGTTATAGTTGGCCATAACAATATGTCACTATGATTTACTGAAATTGCATCAACAGAGATCACTTTCCCTTTTGAACATACTATTGCCATTATACCTAAAAAGTTTAACAAAGAAATACACAAAACCAGAGATACTTTCATAAAGTATCAACATAGGGATGTATTCTACTGTTGCCCTTCTTAGGGATGTATTCTACTGTTGCCCTTCTTAAGGATGTATTCTACTGTTGCCCTTCTTAAGGATGTATTCTACTGTTGCTCTTCTTAAGGATGTATTCTACTGTTGCCCTTCTTAGCAAGTACAACATACACTTTATGCAAATTATGGAATACAGAAAACGTTATTTCACAATTTTTTTTTGTATACAAAACTCTCTTTGAGACCTATACTATGGGATTTGTAGATAAGAACAATCTGTTTTATTTATGTAATACTGTCTATTTAATACCACGTTTCCACCATTTTCTATCTGTCTCTCTGATCACTATTTCATAATTATTATTTTCATGCCAAATACTCTTATTTGATTGTTAATATTTATTAGAATGTGTGAATTATTTAAGTTTAATCCATTTTGTTGTGCACGAAGGTGGGCACTAATTTACACTTACTATTTGTAATTTGAGCTAAAAAAATAACGGAAGCAGTATTGATTTTGCACAATTAATATTAGCTCTCCATTCTGCTGACATTTTTGTGCTTCAGTTGTAATCTCACCCATATGTATTTTTTCAGTTACATTAGGGTCTCTATAGTAGCTTAGCCTTGAAAACCTGGTAGAGAAAAACATTCTGCGCTCTTTGTACTTTATGGGGTTATGTAGTCATAATTTTATAGTCAATGTTGATATTGATCAACCAATATCAACTGTCAGTACTGGCATATTCAGATAAACTAGTTGTTTTATGGAAATGTCACTTTCACTAAGAGTATTGAATCTGTTAAAGATATACTGTAAAAAAAATAATTATATATATATATTATATATCATATATGAAAGCTAATCTATTTTTGGAAAAATCAATATATAGTTTTCCTTTACACATGTATATCTACACAAATGGCTATATAACAAAGAGTTGAAAAATCGACCAAAACTATGGCAGTGAAGGGATTCGATCACTTGCTCTCTTTTTTTGTGACTTTTAAATCTCCTTGTTCTGATACGCTTATCAAGATATAACTCTCATTCTGCTAACATGACATGGTTTTCTGTGACTTGAATAAGGGAAATATATTATTATTATCAGGTATTTATAAAGCGCCAGCAGATTACGCAGCGCTATACAAATAATAATAAAACATTGCATACACAAAAGACAAGTACAGTAGGGTACAATACAGTTGTAGGAGCAATAATTGAGATATACAAAAGGAGACGAATGCCATCTTGATAGTTGCATGAGCAATAAGTCTAAAAGTTCCAAAAATGATTTCAACACTTTGCATTTACCAGCAGTCAATCTCTAAAAGAAGAGGAGCTCTCATGACTCATGAGACGGTTTCTAAGAACAGTTGATCCATGCCGGGCGATCTCAATTCGGAATTCTGATGCTGTAAAATAGTACAGGATGGGGTCCAAACAACAATTAAGACTGGCAAGGCACAGGGAGTATGGATGAAAGTTAAGAACAAATATGTGCAAGGAACATTGCCTAATAATATGCAATTTTACCATCATATAAAAAAAGAAATTAATGTGGTATGGTGCAAAACAGATTAGAAAAACAATTGCACAGGTTATAACCATTCGAAGGGCTTTGTATTTCTCATTAGGGTTTTGGCAATTCTGGTTTTCATTTTTCAGCTGAATTCCTGTTTTCAGTGTACAGTATAGAATAACTGTGACAGGTATGATGAATCCTGACAACTCAGCTATAGTCAGCATTGTAATTGCAGGTACTGGGTTTATGTGTTTGATTTCAAGATCTGCAAAGCAGACTGTATTGGTACTGTTTAATCTTGTGCTTCTCAGCAATGGAAATGGCAAGCATGCCATACCAACCACTATCCATACCACAATGCTAATAACAATGTCATATCTGCGTTTCCAGCCTTTGGCTTTGAAAGGTTGTACTGTGAAAACACAGCGCTGAATGCTGATAACAGTCAGGAACACAATGCTTGCATACATATTCAGATATTTAAGGTAAAAGCATAACAAGCAGAGGAAGCTTTTAAAGGGCCACACATGGCTTAAGTAGTAGTAAATTCGAAGTGGCAGTGACAAAACATGAGCAAGATCTGCCATTGCCAAATTTATCATATAGATAATTGCTTTGTTTTTTTTATTTATAAATCGGCATAACACCCATAGTGCTGTACTGTTAGCTAGAAGTCCAGGTATAAAGATGAGAATGAAGGTTGTTGAGTAAATAGTATGCTGGTAGTTGGAGATATTTCCACAATGAAGGCTGGCATTGTGCATTTCCCTTGTTTATGTATAGTAGTTCTCTCCCTGTTGATGTTAAAAAAAAAAAAAAAAAAAAAAAGAGAAAAAAGAAAAACAAGTTTATGCAATGATTTTACAGTCAATTTTCTGGACTTTTAAACTTTTACAGCTATATGTTATTTTATATACGGTTTACTTAAAAGACAATTTCAACCTGTACTTGTGTTTAGATTGTTGCATTAGATTTTTATGTATATGCTACTAATTCAATAATTTGCATTGTATGTTATTATAGTTATAATTATTATTATTATTTATTTAATAATTCATAATTGATCAATTTAAAGGGACATGAAACCCAATTTTTTTCTTTCATGATTTAGAAAGAGCATGTCATTTTAAACAACTTTCTAATTTACTTCTATTATCTCATTTGCTTCATTCTCTTGATATCACTTGCTGAAAAGCATATCTAGATATGCTCAGTAGCTGCTGATTGGTTGCTGCACATAAAGGCCTTGTGTGATTGGCTCACACATGTACATTGCTATTTCTTCAACAAAGGATATCTAAAGAATTGAGCAAATTAGATAATAGAAGTAAATTGGAAAGTTGTTTAAAATTGCATGCCCTATCTGAATCATGAAAGTTTAATTTTAACATAGACTGTCCCTTTAAGCATGCTGAAAACAACTTAAATGTTCTCAAAAGCAGTTCTGTACACTATTAAATCTTTTAAAGGGACAGCATCATCTCCCAAGTTAAAATTTAAGACTGGACATAGCCATACATTATTGGTTCTAATGTACACTAGTAAATATTATTTAAGAATTAAATAACTTGTTTTCACCTAGATTACAAGTGTTGCGCTACGGCTGTACCGCTGAAAAATTGGAGTTTGCAAATGGAATATTCTGCTCACCCATGTTACAAGTTGTGGCGGTACGGCTATACTGCAACTCTCCATTCCGCACTCAAAAAATGGCTTTTGAGCCAGGTCACCCATATTACAAGTTGTAAGGTCCGGCCATTCCACTAGCTTTATAGCTTATACCGCCACAATCCATTCCGCTATCAAAGACCAGTAGTTATGAATTTTGCGAAACAAAAATGTTTCACAAAACTCATAACAAAAATGTTACAAAGTAGACTAACACCCATAAACTACACTATTAACCCCCTAAACTGCCACCCTGCATGGCAAATACTAGAAAAAAATAGAAGATTACGCATACAAGTGCGTTTCGTTTCGAATCGAAATTTGGACGAATTTATCAAATTCAGAGCTTCGGATCCATTCGAATGTCCAAATTACCGTAGCACCGAAACTAACGAATAAATCCGAATTAGTTAGATATTCGTTACATTTGGATGGCCATGGACTAATCACAATTACACTAATATTATACAGTATATTAGGTTATATCACTCTGCTATGGGTTACACCTAATATTACAGTATATAATACTAGTCTAATACACATACAGAATTTACAAATCGAATCCGAACCGAATACATCCAAATTTATTTGAATCCGAATGAATCCGAAACGAATGCATTCGAATATATCAAAATTCAAATCGATCTGAAAACTAAATTCGAAAACATCCGAATCGATCCAAAACAAAATTTTCTGCCGCGCACAAGTCTAAAATTTACATGAGAATGTTGCTGCTCTGCACTTCCACTGGAAGTAAGCGAGCGATCTAACCAGCTAAGCTGCCTAGCTGGTTCCAGACCTTCCAACACGTAGGACCGACAAGAGCTCTCAACCATCTGTCCTTCCCACGTGCCAGCCGCTGTACTAAACAGGTGAGCCTTTCATAGCAACATAGTAGCTGAGGTTGAAAAAAGACTGAAGTCCATCAAGTTCAACCTATACAAAAAAGCTCCAGTTGAGCTTAAATGAATCCCACTAAAAGGTGACCCATTTAATACAAGCAATCATATCCATTCATTTTTTTTATTTTATTTTTTTTAAAGTATTTTATTTGTTTTTCGCATAATTAATAAATACAACTGTACGACCAACGCGTACAACATTTTCATGTTCACAAGGAGATAATAAAACAGACAATACTAGTGTGAAGGTATAGCATATCAAACATAGTAACAACTGTTGGGAACAGTGTATAGTAAGAGATCCCATCTCTCCCTCAGTCTCCCTGAAGCAGTAATTGGGACCATCTGGACTCATTAAGGAATGGAATGAGTACGGGGGATAAGGGAAAAGGGGGAGGGGTCATAAAGGGGATATTAGGGGACTAAAAAAAAAAAAAGGAAGCAGGGCCCAAGATGGGATTTTCAAACCAGACAGAACAGATGTGGGACAACGGGCACTTCCTTTAGGCTGGGAGATAAATTATCCTAAGTCTTGAAGCTAGGAAGCCAAGAGGTATCAAACCTACTCTTTGTCAGGGTGCCAGGAATCAGAAGAGAAGTGAAAAAATAATCACACCTTTATTAATAGCAAAAAATAATAAAAAGTCCACAAGTCAAATAACAAGCCAGGAATCAAAACCAGAGCTGGTAGTCAGACAAGCCGAGTCAGGAGCCAAAGCGAGTAGTCAGACGAGCCGAAATCAGGAACAAGGAGAACAGCAGAGTCACGAACAAGCCAGTGATAAGGAACCATGAAGGACGTCAGACAGCCAGGTAATACACAGGAGCTCTTACAAACAGGTCTGAGACAACGCAAGGACAAAGCTTACTGAACAGAGGCCCTTTAAATAATAAGTGATGACATCACAATTCTGAGACTGCATCCTGTCTCACATGGATGATGTAAACCAGTCTGGCCATAAAAGGAAGTGCAGGAAGTGAGCAGCATCCCCCAAATGCACCATAATCAGGAAGAGAGGTGCGTAAAATGGCTGCCAGCAGCACATGGCAAACAATTCAGGAAAAACCCTGACAGTACCCTCCCCTCAACGACCCCTCCCCCGTGGGAGGACAAAAGGCTTATTGGGGAAACGGGTATGGAAGGCATGGAGGAGGGCGGGAGCATGAACATCAGAGGAGGGAACCCATGAACGCTCCTCTGGACCGTAGCCCCTCCAATGAACCAAATACTGTACGCGGCCCCTGGACATACGAGAGTCAATAATGCTGCTGACCTCATACTCCTCATGGTTGTCAACAAAGATAGGATGGGGACGAGGCAACACAGTGGTAAACTGATTACAAAACAATGGTTTCAAGAGGGAGACATGAAAAACATTGGAGATGCGCATTGCAGGAGGAAGGTCAAAAAGTACCAACATAAAGGGGAGCCAGTTTATTGGAAGGCACACAAAGGTTCAAGTTGCGGGAGGACAGCCAAACTCTCTCACCAACCTGGTAGGAAGGTGCAGGCAGATGCCTACGATCAGCCTGGAACTTTTGGCGCTGCATAGAACGATGAAGGCAATCATGAATCTGCACCCACGTGGAACGGAGTTGCCGGAGATGCTCCTCCAAAGCCGGAATACCCTGAGACATGAATGAATCGGGCAACAAGGATGGTTGAAACCCATAATTCTATATATAGTGGTGTATGGTGATACTAGTGTCAGACTCAACTGTGCAACCCCTAATTCTGATATACTCCCAGTATCAGAAAAAGTGAAGAATAAACGACAAAAGGGGGGAGGGGTGCGCTCAAACGTGGAGTTGTGAGTAGGACTACCTATATATGCTGGACATAGGATCCAATCTATGATTTGATACTATGTGTGTTCTAGAATTAATTGTTCTGGTATGGATGAAAATACAAAATAAATGAAAATTTATTGGTGGATACTTATGAGGCGTCAGTATTGTATACTTGGTGCTCAAATTGATGACAATTGGTAAAGAAGTGATATGTGAAGGTTAATACTAATGCAGATTGGTGCTGATAATAATCCTAGGGGACATACACTAAAAACAGTGTATATTATGTGTGTTCCGTTAAATAGTGGAAAATGTGAACAGTACTGAGTGTTAACAGTGTCGTGTGTCTCAAATTTTTTTTATAATATAGTGGTGTCTTATTAGGATAGGATGACACTTCCACATGTATGTTAAATGGGGAAAGTGTGGTGTTAGCGTGAATCAGTGGCGGTATAATATACCTATGGGACCTTCAATTTAATTGTGCAATTGAAATGTGATCTGTTGGTATTAGGTGCAATAATAGATGTCTCAAAAAAAGAGGCTAATACGAATAATTAATATAATTGTTTTACTAAAAAGTGATCGATATATTATAGTATATTCCTATTAAGAATCGATTAAAAAAATATTTAAATGCATGTGGAAACATAAATACAATTCCTAGACAGGTAGAAACATAAAAAATTAATGGCAGTACATAAGCATACGAAAGTTAATATATGATACACTATAGCAGCAATATATGCATAGACGTTAATGGTACATTTAAAATAGCTAAAAGTAGCGGCGGTTTAAAATATGGACACTAGTGTCCGTGTGAATAAGTTCTTGGTCAAGATCTCACAATAAAAGTTCAGCGTGAGTAGTGAGTAAAGTTAAAAGTTGTGGCCACAACTATTTGTATTGGATCCAAAGGGCTAACTCTCAATATATGGAGCTGGTTACAATCCCGCAATTAAACTGAGTGGTGCAGAGTTATTTGTTGTTCACCCCTACCGGACTACTGATATCCCTTACCTCCTCTTGAAATTTCATGGGTTATGGGAAGGCTGTATCTGTCATGGGATGATCTCTCTGGTCGGCGTATCGCCGTGTGAGCTGATGGCAAAAGCAATGTTTTACTCCAGTCGGCGTCTCACCGTTTGAGTTTCCCGGTCAATCCTTCCTACCCTGACGTGTACACAGGTAGATCACGTGGTCCTTGGAGGTCCAATCGAGTAGCCGGGTCGTGGGGGGAGTGGTTCTGTAGCGGTTCTGTGATGTTTTTCGCTGGAGCCAAAGTGGGTCACACTAGATAGTCAATATCATTAATTGATATATTGCTGCTATAGTGTATCATATATTAACTTTCGTATGCTTATGTACTGCCATTAATTTTTTATGTTTCTACCTGTCTAGGAATTGCATTTATGTTTCCACTTGCATTTAAATATTTTTCTAATCGATTCTTAATAGGAATATACTATAATATATCGATCACTTTTTAGTAAAACAATTATATCAATTATTTGTATTAGCCTCTTTTTTTGAGACATCTATTATTGCACCTAATACCAACGGATCACATTTCTACTGCACAATTAAATTGAAGGTCCCATAGGTATTGTCATGTTTGCATCCGTTCATCGCCGTGTCGCCGCGGCTCCCGGAACTGCTCTGTGTGTCTGACGTCATGTTGCTTAGCAACATGACGCTTTCTCAACACACCCCTCTGATGACGGTTACGCTCCTGCCCTTTAAACAACGGCGGGAGATCTGAATCTGGGCCCGTTTGTTTGCTACCTTTGGATTGTGAGTACCGTATCTTTCTGATCTTTTGTGTACCGATTTTCTGCCTGCCTGACCAAGCCTCTTGCCTAATCCCTACTTGCTGATATTTGGACATAGACTTCTGCCTGCCTGACCTTGCCTGTAGCTTTTACCCTTTTGCTGATACTTGGATGCCGACTTCTGCTTGCCTGACCTTGTCTTTTGCCTATACCTTTTGCTGATATTTGGATGCCGACTTCTGCCTGCCTGACCTTGTTTTTGCCTTTACCTTTAAACCTTATCTTTGATAAACAAAACCTGCTTAAAGGGACATTCTACTTTTACAAGCTGCAAAAGAGAACTTTGCCTTTCTGTTTGTTATAAACCTGCTTAAAGGGACATTTTACTTTTACAAGCTGCACAAGAGAACTTTGCCTTTCTGTTTGTTATAAACCTGCTTAAAGGGACATTTTACTTTTACAAGCTGCAAAAGAGAACTTTGCCTTTCTGTTTGTTATACACCTGCTTAAAAGGGACATTTACTTTTACAAGCTGCAAAAGAGAACTTTACCTTTCTGTTTGTTATACACCTGCTTAAAAGGAACTTTTACTTTTACAAGCTGCAAAAGAGAACTTTTCCTTTGTTTTACAAGCCTGTTAAAGAGGACCTGTTTCAGAAGCTTCAAGTAAGAGCATTTCCTTTTTGTTCTTTTTACTACTTAAAGGGACGTTTTATCCTTTGTGGCTTTCCTGCATTCTGGAACAATATTCATTTTTGTTATCTTCTAATCTGCTTCCTGAGTGGGTCACGTCCTGGATATTTCTCAGTGTGCTAGCGTGTGCTTTTCAATTCACGCTAGCAGTTGGGTTACATCCCGGATTGATTCCAGAGCGGCTGACATTACAAACGGGCCACTAAAATGGACCCCACTGAATTATCTATGGCCGTGGCTCACCAGGGACAGCTCTTGGGTTCTCATGCCACTCACTTGCAGTCTCTGGACACTAAACTTGATCAAATTACTGCCTCTTCTAGAATCACATTTCTTATTTCCTTAATGAAAGGAAAAGCCTTGGCTTGGGTATCACCTTTGCTAGAAAAGAATGATCCTATACTGTTGGATGTTGATACATTTTTATCTACATTCTCAAACGTATTCGATAAACCTGGAAGGTCATCCGCTGCTGAAGCTACTCTCCTGGATTTACGTCAAGGAAATCAACCAGTCTCTCAATATGCTATTGAGTTCCGCACTCTTGCCTCTGAAACCACTTGGAATCAGGGAGCACTCAGAGCCGCTTTCCGTAAAGGACTTTCTGAGCGTCTCAAGGATGAATTGGTGTATCGTGAACTTCCAGAGTCCTTAGAAGCCTTAATAAATCTCTGTATCAGTCTCGACGCCAGGTTTCGTGAACGCCAACAAGAAAAGGATAGAACACAGAGGACTTCAACTCGAACTCCTTTTCGTTTGGCTCCTCGTTTTTCTAATCCAGTCACTCCAGCCTCTCCTACTACTGATCAGGCTGAACCCATGGAAGTAGGAAGTATAAAATTAACTGAGACTGAACGCTTGAGAAGACGGACTCTTGGCTTATGTCTGTACTGTGGCCTTAAAGGGCATTTATTAAGGGATTGCCCTACTAGGCCAGTAAAAGCCAGGGCTTAACTCTAGTCCAGGGAACTGAGTTAAGCCAAAATAGTGGTCATTCCCTATACAAGAAACTCTTTGTTCCAGTAACTCTTCTAATTGGACATAAGAAGATCTATACCCAAGCTCTAATTGATTCTGGTGCTGGAGGTGTGTTCATTGACTCTACATTTGTTTCTACTCATTCTATACCCTTACTAAAGAAGGAGTATTCCATTTCAGTTTCTACGGTTAGTGGAGATCCTTTGGGTTCTGGATACATTCAGTTTTCTACTCAACCCTTACTCTTCACCGTAGGAATACTTCATTCCGAGACAATTTGTTTCGATGTCATTCCCACTCCACAATTTCCCATTATCTTGGGATTACCCTGGTTCCAGATTCACAATCCCATTTTTTCTTGGACTTTCGGTGAACTCACTTCCTGGGGATCTACATGCCAGACTAAATGTCTTCAAAAGATTACTAAGTTACCACTCACTATTGCTCTCACAGTTGAAACTCCGGAATCCTTACCTATGCATTACCATGACTTTGTGGATGTTTTCTCCAAAAAAGAAGCTGAACGTCTTCCTCCTCATCGCCCTTTTGATTGTCCCATTGATCTCCTTCCTGGGGCTGCCTATCCTCGTGGCAAGACATATCCACTTTCTAAACCAGAAAACATGGCTCTGGAAGAATATATAAAAGACAATCTGGCTAGAGGATTTATTCGACCCTCTTCTTCCCCCGTAGGGGCTGGTTTTTTTTTTGTGGGAAAAAAGGATGGCGGATTAAGACCCTGTATTGATTATCGTGGATTGAATCAGATTACCATCAAGAACAGTTATCCTCTGCCCCTTATTCCTGAACTTTTTACTTATCTTCAGGGAGCCACCATTTTCACCAAACTCGACCTACGTGGTGCATACAACTTGATCCGTATACGCGAAGGAGATGAGTGGAAGACTGCCTTTAACACTCGATTTGGGCATTATGAATATTTGGTCATGCCCTTCGGGCTATGCAATGCTCCGGCGGTTTTCCAGCATTTTGTAAACGAGATCTTTCGTGATTTTTTGAATATATTTGTTATCATATACCTGGACGACATCTTAATTTTTTCTCAGAACCTCCAAGATCATGTGCACCACGTCAAGAAAGTACTTCAACGTCTAATAGAATTCCATCTGTTTGCTAAACTGGAGAAATGTTCCTTCCATCAAAAATCCATACCCTTTCTGGGTTATGTAATATCGGCATCTGGATTCGAAATGGACCCTACTAAACTTTCTGCCATACTGGATTGGCCTAGACCTGATTCTTTGAAGGCTTTACAACGTTTCCTAGGCTTCGCCAATTATTACAGAAAGTTCATCAAGAATTTTGCTACTATTACTTCTCCTCTTACTTCTCTCACTAGAAAAGGACAAAACTGTAAAGTATGGCCGTCTGAGGCTATAGAAGCTTTTGAATCTCTCAAAGAAGCTTTTTCCTCAGCTCCTATCCTTCGTCATCCAAATCCTGAGTTTCAATTTATTCTGGAGGTAGATGCTTCCTCTGTTGCTGCTGGAGCTGTTCTGTCTCAACGAATACCAGAGACTGGAAGGATTCATCCTGTTGCTTTTTTCTCTAAAAAATTCACTCCTTCCGAATTTAACTATGACGTAGGGAATAAAGAGCTGCTTGCCATCAAAATGGCATTGGATGAATGGAGACATTGGCTGGAAGGTACTTCTTTGCCATTTACTATACTTACTGATCATAAGAACCTTCTGTATCTCCAAACAGCCAAACGATTAAATTCCAGGCAAGCACGCTGGTCATTATTCTTCTCTCGGTTTCACTATAATTTGTCTTACATACCTGGTTCAAAAAATATTAAAGCAGACGCACTTTCCAGACAATTTCAAGATACCCCAGTTCCTGAGTCTGGTACCATTCTCCAACCTCATGAAGTCATTGCCCAGTTAACAACTTCTTGGTTACAAGAATTACAGTCCGCTCAAAAGCATCTTCCTTTGTCCTGTAAACCTCCCGATGGTTTACTCTTTGTTCCTGAACGCCTTCGTTCCAAGATTTTATTTTGGGCTCATGATAGTCCCCTTTCTGGACATCCTGGCATCAGTATTACCACTCGAAACCTCAAACAACATGTCTGGTGGCCTACACTCTCTCAAGATGTGAAGGATTACGTCTCAGTATGCACACAATGTGCCATGAACAAAACTCCACGCCAACTTCCTTCAGGATTACTCCAACCATTGCCTATACCTCACCAGCCTTGGACTCATGTATCCATGGACTTTATTACTGATCTTCCCTTGTCCACTGGGAACAATACTATCTGGGTGGTGGTCGACAGGTTCACTAAGACGGCTCATTTTGTACCCTTGCCAGGATTACCATCTGCCAAAAGACTCTCTGAACTTTTTATTCTACATATTGTAAGAATCCATGGATTTCCTCTAGATATTGTGTCAGATAGAGGGGTACAATTCGTTTCTCGATTTTGGAGGTCACTTTGTAAACATTTTGGTACTACTATATCTCTCTCTACTTCTCACCACCCACAATCGAATGGTCAGACTGAAAGAGTAAACCAGTGTCTTGAAACATATCTTAGACATTATGTGGATCATTATCACTCTAACTGGACTTCTTACCTTCCTTTGGCTGAACTGGCTCATAATGCCCGGTACAATTCCTCCCTTCAGACTTCTCCTTTTTATGCAGCTTACGGATATCAGCCTAGGACATTCCCTTTGCATACTTCCTCCACAGTGAATCCTGCTTCTGATCTTACAGCCCGAAGATTAACTCGACATTGGCAGAAGATACATCGTATTCTTTCTGTAACTTCTAGACGTTACAAGTTCTTTTCAGATCTTCGACGGAAGAAGGCTCCCAAATATCGCCCTGGTGATAAAGTTTGGATTTCCTCTCGATTTCTTCGCCTGAAACAACCTTCTAACAAATTGGGACCACGATATGTGGGTCCTTTCCGAATACTGGGTCAGGTGTGTTCCACTGCTTATCGGGTAGCTTTACCCAAGTCTCTCAAAGTCCATCCGGTATTCCATGTTTCTCTTTTAAAACCTGTGATGGTTAACAGGTATTCTAAGCCTTTTTCTAAACCTCCACCGTTATTGGTGCATGGACATCCTGAGTTTGAAATCAGCCATATTCTAGATTCCAAGTTGCGGGGCAAGAAATTGTATTATCTCATTCATTGGAAGGGTTATCCAGTCACGGAACGTTCTTGGGAACCTGCTCATCAAGTAAATGCTCCTGTTTTGGTCAAGACCTTCCACAAGACTCATCCTGATAGACCTGGTCCTGTCCCCCGGAGGGGTCCTTGAGGAGGGGGGTGCTGTCATGTTTGCATCCGTTCATCGCCGTGTCGCCGCGGCTCCCGGAACTGCTCTGTGTGTCTGACGTCATGTTGCTTAGCAACATGACGCTTTCTCAACACACCCCTCTGATGACGGTTACGCTCCTGCCCTTTAAACAACGGCGGGAGATCTGAATCTGGGCCCGTTTGTTTGCTACCTTTGGATTGTGAGTACCGTATCTTTCTGATCTTTTGTGTACCGATTTTCTGCCTGCCTGACCAAGCCTCTTGCCTAATCCCTACTTGCTGATATTTGGACATAGACTTCTGCCTGCCTGACCTTGCCTGTAGCTTTTACCCTTTTGCTGATACTTGGATGCCGACTTCTGCTTGCCTGACCTTGTCTTTTGCCTATACCTTTTGCTGATATTTGGATGCCGACTTCTGCCTGCCTGACCTTGTTTTTGCCTTTACCTTTAAACCTTATCTTTGATAAACAAAACCTGCTTAAAGGGACATTCTACTTTTACAAGCTGCAAAAGAGAACTTTGCCTTTCTGTTTGTTATAAACCTGCTTAAAGGGACATTTTACTTTTACAAGCTGCACAAGAGAACTTTGCCTTTCTGTTTGTTATAAACCTGCTTAAAGGGACATTTTACTTTTACAAGCTGCAAAAGAGAACTTTGCCTTTCTGTTTGTTATACACCTGCTTAAAAGGGACATTTACTTTTACAAGCTGCAAAAGAGAACTTTACCTTTCTGTTTGTTATACACCTGCTTAAAAGGAACTTTTACTTTTACAAGCTGCAAAAGAGAACTTTTCCTTTGTTTTACAAGCCTGTTAAAGAGGACCTGTTTCAGAAGCTTCAAGTAAGAGCATTTCCTTTTTGTTCTTTTTACTACTTAAAGGGACGTTTTATCCTTTGTGGCTTTCCTGCATTCTGGAACAATATTCATTTTTGTTATCTTCTAATCTGCTTCCTGAGTGGGTCACGTCCTGGATATTTCTCAGTGTGCTAGCGTGTGCTTTTCAATTCACGCTAGCAGTTGGGTTACATCCCGGATTGATTCCAGAGCGGCTGACAGGTATATTATACCGCCACTGATTCACGCTAACACCACACTTTCCCCATTTAATATACATGTGGAAGTTTCATCCTACAGTATAAAATTTTTTTGAGACACACGACACTGTTAACACTCAGTACTGTTCACATTTTCCACTATTTAACGGAACACACATAATATACACTGTTTTTAGTGTATGTCCCCTAGGATTATTATCAGCACCAATCTGCATTAGTATTAACCTTCACATATCACTTCTTTTCCAATTGCCATCAATTTGAGCACCAAGTATATAATACTGACGCCTCATAAGTATTCACCAATAAATTTTCATTTATGCGGATCATTTATTTTGTATTTTCATCCATACCAGAACAATTAATTCTAGAACACACATAGTATCAAATCATAGATTGGATCCTATGTCCAGCATATATAGGTAGTCCTACTCACAGCTCCACGTTTGAGCGCACCCCTCCCCCCTTTTGTCGTGAAACCCATAATTCGCCATGAACGGGGATAACTTGGAGGAAGCATTAATAGCACTATTACGAGCAAACTTTGCCCAAGGTAACAGTTCAGACAAATTATTGTGGCGATCTGAGACACAGCAACGGAGCTTGATTAGACCGTTCCGCAGCCCCATTGGTTTGAGGGTGATATGCCGAGAAGAAGGAGAGCTGGATCCCCATTTGAGCACAAAAGAAACGCCAAAATCTGGAGACAAACTGGCTACCCCGGTCCGACACTATCTCCTTTTGTAACCCATGTAAACGGAAGACCTCACAGGCAAAAATTGAAGCAAGCTCCTGAGCGGTAGGCAACTTCTTCAAGGGAATGCAATGTGACATTTTAGAAAAACGGTCAACAACCATAAGGATAACAGTATTGCCATTGGAAACAGGGAGCTCGACAATGAAGTCCATGGAAACATGTGTCCAAGGACGCTCACCATTAGCAATAGGTTGAAGAAGACCCACAGGAAGATGTCGAGGAGTCTTATTCTGTGCACAAACTGAGCAGGAGGCAACATACGCAGCAACATCAGAACGAAGACCTGGCCACCAGAATTGTCGAGTGACAGAGCAAATCATTTGGTTCTTGCCTGGGTGACCTGCGGCTTTAGGATAGTGGTAAGTGTGCAAAAGTTTAGTTTGAAGATTCTCAGGAACAAAACATTTACCACTAGGTTTCTCAGGAGGTGCATTGGTTTGTGCAGCCAGGATCTCCTCCCCCAAGGGAGAAGTCAAATTAGTACGTATGGTAGCCAAAATATGGTCAGGAGGTATAACTGGACAGAGGTGAAAATTGTCGAGAGAGAGCATCAGCCCTAACATTCTTACTACCAGGCAGGTAGGAGACCACATAATTAAATCGAGACAAAAATAGCGCCCATCTGGCCTGTCGGGGCGACAAACGTTTTGCTTCAGATAGATAAGTTAAATTCTTGTGGTCAGTAAGAATGAGCACTGGCACGCTAGTACCCTCGAGAAGATGCCTCCATTCCTTGAGTGCTAAAATTATGGCCAGTAACTCCCTGTCGCCAATTGCATAATTGCACTCCGCTGGAGACAATTTCTTAGAGAAGAAACCACATGGATGCAAGGAACCGTCAGGCGTAGGACGTTGAGACAAGAGGGCACCTACTCCAGTCTCAGACGCATCGACCTCAAGAACGAAAGGCAGGACAGGGTTAGGATGAGCCAGAACTGGAGCAGCAGCAAAGGCAGTCAAAGGCCTCAATGGCAGTAGGTGACCAATGGAGTGGATCATTCTCTTTATGGGTCATGTCTGTGATAGGTTTGACCAAGGAAGAAATGTTTTTAATAAACTTTCTATAGTAATTGGCAAACCCCAAAAAACGTTGAATAGACCGAAGACCAACTGGGCGAGGCCACTGCAGAACTGCAGATAACTTGTCAGGGTCCATGGAGAACCCTGCAACGGAGATAACATAACCTAGGAAGGTTACTTGAGTCTGATGGAACATTTCTCGAGTTTACAAAACAGACCGTTCTCACGTAGTCTCTGAAGAAACCGTGTAACATCAGAACGATGAACCTCAAGTGTGCGTGAGTGTATGAGGATGTCGTCTAAGTACACCACAACACACTGTTGCAACATATCTCGTAGGACATCATTAATAAATTCCTGGAAAACAGCAGGAGCATTACAAGATACTCATAATGCCCGCTCCTGGTGTTAAATGCTGTTTTCCATTCGTGGCCCTCCTTGATCCTAACGAGAATGTACGCTCCTCTCAAATCAAGCTTAGTAAAGAACGTAGCTCCCTTGAGGCGGTCAAAGAGTTCCGTAATGAGCGGAATAGGGTAAGCATTCTTAATGGTAAGACGATTAAGACCCCTATAATCGATGCATGGTCTTAACTCGCCACCCTTTTTCTTCACAAAGAAGAAGCCAGCCCCTGCAGGAGAGCAGGATTTGCGGATGATCCCCCACGACAGAGCATCGGAAACATACTCCTCCACAGCACAATTCTCTGCAACAGACAGAGGGTAAACCCGGCCCCGAGGAGGAATGGCTCCAGGTTGCAGGTCTATGGCACAATCGTAAGACCGGTGAGGAGGCAACGTACCGGCACGCACCTTGTCAAAAACGTCTAGGAACTCTCGGTACTCCTCTGGCAATGGACATACTGAAGAAGTGCACAAGACTTTAACTGGTTTCTGAAGACAAGTGGAAATACATTGCAGAGACCACGACAAAATTTCGGACCTGCGTCAGTCGAGACTGGGATTGTGCTTTTGGAGCCAGGGATAACCCAGAAAAACTGGAAAATGCGGAGAGTTTATCACCTGGAACTGGAGGGTTTAAAAATGGAGAGCCCCAACAGCCATGGACAACGGAGCGGTTTCGTGAGTAGCGAGTGCGGGCTGAAGGGGCCTGCCATCAATGGCCTCAATAGCAAGTGGAACGGACCAAGGCAAAACAGGAATGGAGTGCTTCGATACAAAAGCACTGTCAATGAAATGGCCCGCAGCACCGGAGTCAACTAGAGCCTGGGTGACTATAGAGGAGTTCACCCAGGAAAGGACAACCGTGACCAAAGGTTTCTCCTTTAGCGGTTCCGGGGACAAGGATAAACCACCTAAGGTCTGCCCCCCACAGGACCTTAGGTGTGAGCGTTTCCTGGCCGTGTAGGACAAGACTTCAAAAGGTGGCCCTGTAACCCACAATAGAGGCAGAGCCCCTCCCTCCTCCTAAAGGCCCTCTCCGCCACGGAGAGATGTGTGAATCCCAACTGCATTGGCTCAGCAGTACCTGGTGACTCGGGATCAGGAGGCATGGGAGGAGAGGGAGGCATGGGTGGGAACGAACACGTAGGAGACAACGGTACAGAAGGCTTCCGCAAGTGCTCCTTGAAAGAAGGCCTCTCACTTAGTCTGATGTCAATTAGGATCAAAAAAATTTGACACCAATGCCTCGAGATCCTCTGGTAAATCTCTGGCAGCAACTTCGTCTTTAATCGTATCAGAGAGCCCATGAAAGAAGGCGGCAACAAGGGCTTCATTGTTCCAGCCTTCCTCTGCTGCAAAAGTACGGAACACAATGGCATACTGAGCAACAGATCTTGTACCTTGCAGAATGGACATGAGTAGTTTAGCAGCAGAGGAGGAGCGAGCTGGAACATCAAATACCCTTCAAAAGGAGGCCACAAATTCAGGGTAATTTGAAATCACAGGTTTATTAGTCTCCCACGAGGGATTAGCCCAGGCAAGAGCTGTGTCAGAGAGTAACGAGATGAGAAATCCCACCTTAGCTCTGTTAGAGAGGTAACATCTCAAAGTAAATGCCCACCTGGTTCAAAAACCCTCTGCACTGATTAGGATCGCCTCCATATCGCTGAGGTAGAGGTGCAGAACCGGACATGCTCCTGGTAGGCATAGGTGCAGCAGCGGAAACAGGAGCAGCCATAACTTGCGGGACACTTTGGTCCAAATGTGCAGTGCGAGTCAGCAGGATTTGCAGGTCTTGTGCAAATTGATCCAAGCGGTGATCCTGTTCATCCATCCTGGAAATTATGGCAGGTAAAGGTGGATTATTAGCACCATCAGGATTCATGGTCCTTGCGTAATGTCAGGGTGCCAGGAATCAGACTGAGACGAGAAGTGCAAAAATAATCACACCTTTATTAATAGCAAAAAATAAAAGAAGTCCACAAGTCAAATAACAAGCCAGGAATCAAAACCAGAGCTGGTAGTCAGACAAGCCGAGTCAGGAGCCAAAGCGAGTAGTCAGACGAGCCGGAATCAGGAACAAGGAGAACAGCAGAGTCACGAACAAGCCAGGGATCAGGAACCATGAAGGACGTCAGACAGCCAGGTAATACACATGAGCTCTCACAAACAGGTCTGAGACAACGCAAGGACAAAGCATACTGAACAGAGGCCCTTTAAATAATAAGTGATGACATCACAGAGATTGCATCCTGTCTCACATGGATTATGTAAACCAGTCTGGCCATAAAAGGAAGTGCAGGAAGTGAGCAGCATCCCCCACAATGCACCATAATCAGGAAGAGAGGTGAGTAAAATGGCTGCCAGCAGCACATGGCAAACAATTCAGGAAAAACCCTGACACTCTTCCAATCTGTCCAAACTAGTTTGAAAAAGTCAGACCTTCCCATCGTATGCCATTGTTAGAACAATGTCTGACCACGCTGGGGGGAGTGTTCTTTTCCATGATCTGGCTATGTTAAGTTTGCTGAAAAGAGGTATATACAGAGTGTGCCATAATGTCTGGGTAATTTACATGTGCCTAATTGAAATAAGGCCATCTCTGGTGTTCTAGGGAGGCAAATACCTATGTTTGCGAGTATGGAGAAACATCTATTCCAGATAGGTCTAAGCTTCGGGCAGCTCCACCAAATGTGAATTATGTTGTCTATGCGCGAATAGTCTCTCCAACAGATTGGCTCTCCAATCTTAGGGAAGATTTCGGCGAGCCGTGCTGGAACATAGTACCAGTTTGTGAGTAGTTTTATGTAGGTTTCATAAATGGTGATACAGTGTAGTGCTTTTTTCGTAAATAATAGCGTATGGTGCCACTCCTTGGTGGGTGCTCCCATTTCTGAATGTGTTGAGCTTTGTCTACAGGTGTCGCACCTTCCATGATAGTATAATGTAGGGATAGGGGTTTACCTAGCCTAAGCCCTTGCTGCCACCTAGCTTCCCATACAGTAAGTTGGCGGGATAGTGAAGGCTTAAAACCCCATCTGGACAGAAAGCTAATTACCATTGTGTATTCAAATTTCATGTATGATGGAGTGGGTGGGGAACTATCAAGTTGGTTGTAAGAGACAAATGTCAGTCGAGGAGACGCGGTCCATAGGTCTGCAACCCTCATAATGCCTAGTCTGGCCCAGGATGTTGGATGTGAGTCCTGTAGGCCAGATAGGAGGCCAGCCATAGAAGTAATTGGAGATGGGTGAGGGGCCACCTGAGAATAGTGTTGCAATTGTTCCCAAGCTGCCAAGCATTCGCATATTAACAAATTCACTACAGCTAGGTTTCTCCTACAGTGTGGGGGCGTCCATACCATATCCATGAATTTTGATTCTAGCCAGAAATGTATCCAAATGATTTTTAAATGTAACTAGAGTATTGGCATTCACTACCTCTTTGGTAATGAGTTTCACAATTGTATTGCTCTTACAGTGATAAAAGGTTATAGTTGCAGGAGATTAAATCTCCTTTCCTCCAACCTTAAACTGTGACCTCTTGTCACAAACAATTTTCTTGGAATAAACAGAGCTTCTGCCTTCTCCGCATATGGGCCTTGCATATTTTTATATAAAGTAATTATGTCACCTCTCAAGTGCCTTTTTTCTAGAGAAAACAGACCCAGTTTGGCTAGCCTCTCCTAATAGCTTAAATTCTCCATTCCCCTTATTAACTTGTGTTCCAGGAAGCTAATGGAAAATGACAGGAAGAACATTAATGGATATAAGATTGTCTATTTGTATAACATTAAAAATGAATATTAAGACAACATATTAAATATAAATATAAAAATCTGGGAGATTATCTAGGCATAGAAAGTTGAAAACCTGAAAGTTAAGATTACAGCATGTCATAACCTTGGAAGCATAGAATGTTTTAAGGATTTAAAATGAACATTTTTAACAATATTATTTCTTTCATTTCAGACATCTAAAGGACAAATTGGGATACATATGCTGAGTTAATAAATTACAATACAGTCAATTTAAGATATCCCATGAATGTTAGCCATGAATATGGATCTGTGTATTCAAAAATTGTTGGGAATGTGAAATATGCTATGTCTTTATATATTCATAAGGGAATAATCAAATACAATTTTAAATGGATTTTAAGATTATAATAATATAATCATTAGCAACATACTGTTGATTCATATTAAAATAATCAGGATGAATAGTATGACATGGTCCAATACACTTGGAACATGTGACTTGTTGATACTAAACAAATATGCTATATTGAATAAAAATATATATAAACTGTATTTACTGTTAGCAGTGTTCAGAATAGAAACTGCATTTCTGGTTGTCTGCTGCCCCCTAGGGGATTGGAACTAGTATAACAGCCAAATAAATTAACTATTGGAATCCATACAGAGCCAATCAGGGAGGCCTCTCCCAGATAACCAATGAGAGGGACAAGCACTGTGGGCTTAACAAAAAAAAAAAAAAACAGATCACCAATGATTATATATAAGAAAAGCTGAATGCAAGGAGAAGGGCAGTTTTTGGTTTCTTTGGTCTGCTTACACTGGTGATTGATAACTGGCTGCCATACTTGGGATACAATCACTCTAAGCAAAAAGCTGAGACTAAACTTCTTGATCTATGCAATAACTTTTTCTTCATATGAGGTGATCTGAAAATACTTGAAAAAGATTGGAATACTAAATTTGGCTCATGTTGGTAATGTATGACTGTTGCAATTACAAATGTTTAGGCAATCTCATGTTTGTTTGTATTGGTATGACACAAAAAAGTGGAGAGAAAAAAGCCAAATCTGAAACATTCCTTGCAAAACTCCAAAAATGGACTGGACAAAATTATTGGCACCCTCAATTTAATATTTGGTAGCACATCCCTTTGAAAAAATAACTGAAATGCTTCCTGTAACCATCAATGAGTTTCTTACACCTCTGTACTGGAATTACAGACCACTCTTCTTTCGCCAACTGCTCCAGGTCTCTCAGATTGGAAGGGTTCCTTTTCCCAACTGCTGTTTTGAAATCTCTCCACAGGTGCTCTATGAGATTGAGATCTGGACTTATTGCTGGCCAGTTCAGTACTCTCCAGCGCTTTGTCTTAAACCATTTCTGGGTGCTTTTTGATGTGTGCTTTGGGTCATTGTCCTGCTGTAAGACCCATGACCTCTGACGGAGACCCAACTTTCTGACACTGGGCCCTACATTGCACCACAGAATTCTTTGGTAGTCTTCAGATTTCATATTGCCATGCACACAGACAAGACATCCAGTGCCTGAGGCAGCAAAGCAACCCCAAAACATCAGTGAACCTCCACTATGTTTGACTGTAGGACTGTTTTCTTTTAAAAAAAAGCCTTATTTCTTTTTCAGAAAACAGTAGAATGATGGGCAAAAAGCTGTAATTTTGTTTTGTCTGTCCACAACACATTCTCCCAAAATGATTTTGGCTTCCTCAGGTAAGATTTAGCAAACTCCAATCTGGCTTTTTTATGTTTCTGTGTCAGCAGTGGGGTCCTCCTGGGTCTCCTACCATAGCGTCCCTTTTCATTCAGATGGCGACGTATAGTGCGAGCTGACACATCTGCACCCTATGCCTGAAGATCTGTAAGTTGATCAAGGTTCTTTATCCACCATTCGAACAATCCTTTGTTGCAATCTTTGATAAATTTTTCTCTTTCGTCCACATCCAGGGAGATTAGCTACAGTGCCATGGGCTGTAAACTTCTTGACAATGTTGTGCACAGTGGACACAGGAACATTAAGATCTCTGGAGATGGACTTGTATCCTTGAGATTGTCCATGCTTTTCCAAAATTTTTGTTCTCAAATTTTCAGACAATTCTTCGCTGCTCTTTCTCTTCTCAATGCTCAGTGTGGCACACAGAGACACACAGTAGAAAGGTTGAGTACATTTTTCACCATTTTAACTGGTTGCCGGTGTGATTTCTATATTGCAAGCACCTGTTGTTTGATACAGGTGAGTTTAATTACAAATTACAGTAGCATATTGCAATTATTTCTTATTATTTTTAAAGGGTGCCAATAATTTTGTCCAGTCCATTTTTGGACTTTTACGGGGAATGTGTCAGATTTGGCTTTTTTTCTCAATTTTTTTGTGTCATAACCAATGCAAACAAAAGAAATAAACATGAGAATGCCTAAACATTTGTAATTGCAGCAATTTTCTAGGCGAAGTGATACATTATCTGACAGAAATGCAGGGGTGCCAATATTTTTGGCCATGACTGTATATATTTACACACATAGTTCCCCATAGACTGCAATGTAAAGGCACTTTTCAGTACGTGTTTTTTTTTTAACACCCCACACCCTCCAAATGCAAATTTTTTAAAAATAAAAAATAAAATGTACTTTATTTTGGGGACAATTGGGGCACTTTTGGAAAATTAACCAGAGCGCACTTGTAATGGCTGGTTATCTATCACGTGCGCGTAAACTGACAAATTTGCCTGTTTATGGGCACGCAACAAATTAGCGCTCCACTTATAATCTAGCCCATATTAGGGTGAAATAAGGTACTTGTATTCCCAAACCTAAAATACCTGACATAATGGTCCCCAGGCTATGAAATACTCATATGAGTACCTAATAATAGTCTACAGGCTAAGCAGGTGCACAAGAACAACCCCCACACTTACCTGATAGGCACCCATACTACTGGACTTACTATAAGCAGCATGCTTCCAGTAAACAGCCAATCCAGTGCTGTTCTTGTGAAAGCAGAGGATCTAAATGTATAGAGTATAACGTTGAACAGAAGAAGGCTAGGGACTGGCAGGCCTGCAACTAACTCCCATGGGGTGTTCTTGTACCACTACCCATACTCTAACTGTAGCTCTCTCTGAGGGGAAAAAACCCATAATTTATGTAACAACTTACCTGATAAATTCAATTCTTTCAAGGTGATGAGAGTCCATGAGCTGTTACATATGGGATATACATTCCTACCAGGAGGAGGCAAAGTTTCCCAAACATCAAAAGCCTATAAATACCTCTCCTACCTCGGTTTTACGAATAGCCAAGTTATGAGGTGTTTAAGGAGTAAAAGCCAATAATGAGGAGCAGGAAAAAAGATTTGCATTAAACAAAAAAAATAACCCACAAATGGGTGGGGCTTCGAGGTTGCCACCATGAAAGAAATTAATTTATCAGGTACATTCTTACATAAATGATGTTTTTTTTCATTTAGGTCATGAGAGTCCACGAGCTGTTACGTATGGGATATAATACCCGAGATGTGGAAGTCCATGAGTAATAAGAAAGGGAGGGATAAAATAAAAACAGCTTTTTTCGCTGAGAAAATATATCCAGAATCCAAATAATGCCTTTTATGACAAAAAACTCCAATTATAGGCACGATTATTAAACTAATCTACCAAAATCTGTCTCTGACGAGGCAAAAACATCAAAATGGTAAAATTTAGTAAAGGTATGCAGAGAAGACGAAGGGGCCTATTTATTATGTGTCTGTCCGTCATGATCCGATCAGCGGATCATGTCCGACAGACATCACTGAATGCGGAGAGCAATATGCAATGCCGCCCCCTGCAGGTTCGCGGCCAATCGGCCGCTAGAAGGGGGGTGTCAATCAACCTGATCGTATTCGATCGGGTTGAATTGCGGCAATGTCTGTCCGCCTCCTCAGAGCAGGCGGACAGGTTATGGAGCAGCGGTCTTTAGACCGCTGCTTCATAACTGGTGTTTCTGGCCAGCCTGAAGGCTCACCAGAATCACGGGGCATCAAGCTCCATATGGAGCTTGATAGATAGGCCCCCAAGTGGCTGCTTTGCAAATATGATCAACTGAAGCCTCATTCTTGAAAGCCCAAGATGTAGCAACCAATCTAGTAGAATGAGCTGTAATCATCTGAGGCAGAGACTGCCCGCCTCCAAATAAGCTTTATGAATAAGAAAGGGAGGGATAAAATAAAAACAGCTTTTTTCACTGAGAAAATATGTTCAGAACCCAAATAATGCCTTTTATTACAAAAAAAACCCCTCAAATTATAGACACAATTATCAGACTAAGAAAACTACCTGAAGGATCTTTGTACCAAAAGCGGTTTCTGACTAGAAAAAAAATACAAATGGTAAAATTTAGTAAAGGTATGCAGAGAAGACCAAGTGGCTGCTTTGCAAATTTGATCAACTGATTGAAAGTCCAAGATTTGGCAACCAATCAAGTAGAATGAGCTGTAATTCTCTGAGGCAGAGACTGCCCGCCTCCAAATAAGCTTTATGAACCAAAAAATTCAACCAAGAGGCTAAAGAAATAACAGAGGCTTTCTGGCCTTTCTTAGGACAGAGCAAACAGACTAAGGGGTATATTTATCAAGCAGCGGATGCTGCATTCTACTCCCGAAGTTTCCGGCTTTCCGGAAACTTAAGTTAAGAAGCAGTGGTCATAAAACCGCTGCTCCTTAACTCATCCACCACCTCTGAGGTGGAGGACAGATATCATCCCAATCCGATCCAATCGGAATGATTGACACTCCTGCTAGCGGCCGATTGGCCACGAATGTGCAGCGGGCAGCATTGCATTTCACAAGAAATGCTTGTGCAATGTTAAATGCTGACAGCGTATGCTGTAGGCATTTAGCGATGTCAGGCTGACATAATTTGCCACAGCGAATCATATCCGCCCGCCGCCTGATAATTCGGCCACTAGAAGTCTGTCCGAAATCTTTAGTATCCTCAACATAATATTTTAATGCTCTAACAACATCAAAATAATGCAAAGCTTTTTCAGTAGCATTTTTCGGATTAGGAGACAAGGAAGGAATGATCATTTTACCTATTAATGTTAACAACCTTAGGTAAAAATGTGAAAGAAGTCCGCAAAACAGCTTTATCTTGATGGAAAATCAGATAAGGAGACTCACAAAAGAGAGCAGACAATTCAGAAACTCTTCTAGCAGAGGAGATAGCCAAAAGAAAGAATACTTTCCAAGAAAGTAGTTTAATGTCCAAAGTATGCATAGGCTCAAAAGGCCTGTAAAGACCTTTAACACTAGGTTCAGGGTGGAGAAATAAGTTTAATAACAGGTTTAATTCAAATAAAAGCCTGAACAAAACAATGAATATCTAGCAGAAGAGCAAATTTTCTGTGGAACATTACAGAAAGAACAGAGATTTATCCTTCCAAACCATCCTGAGGAAACTCAAGATTCCTAGGCATTCAAAAAGAATGCCAGAAGTAGAACACCATGAAATAAAAGTTTTCCAAACTTTGTGATAGATCTTTCTTGAAACAGGTTTGAGGGCCTGAATCATAGTGTTAATCACAGAATCAGAGAATCCACTACGACTGAGAACTAAGTGTTTAATCTCCATGCCATTAAGTTTAGAGGCCTTAGATCTGGATGGAAGAAGGGACATTGAGACAGAAGGTCTAGTCTTAGAGAAAGAGGCCACAGCGAGCAACTGGACATCTGAACTAGATCTGCATACCAAATCCTTTGAGGCCATGCAGGGCCTATCAGAATCACTGAGGACTGTTACATCTTTATTTTGGAAATCACTCTGGGAAGCAGGACCAGAGGGGGGGAATATATAAGCAGACTGATAAGGCCAGGGGACTGCTAGAGCATCCAATATCTCTGCCTGAGGATCTCTGGTCCATGCAAGGTACCTGGAAAGTATGTTGTTCAAACAAGAGGCGCCATCAGATCTATTTCTGGTAGGTCCCATAATTTAACAATCCAATAGAACACATCTTGGCGGAGAGACCACTCTCCTGGACGTAGGGACTGAGGTAATCTGCCTCTCAGTTGTCTACACCTAGGATCTGAATCACAGTAATGAGGCAAGAATAGGCTTCCGCCCAAGTAAGCATTCGAGATACCTCTATTAGGGCTAGAGAACTTTTAGTTCCCACTTGATCATTGACATAGGATACTGTTGTGATATTGACTGTCTGAAATCCCAGATAAGGCTCTTTCTTCAATAGAGGTCAAGCCTGAAGGGCCCTAATAAGAGCACGGAGTTCCAAGATATTGATTGGTAATCTCGCCTCCTGAGATTCCAAACTCATTGTGCTGTCAGAGACACCCAGACACCCCCCCCCCACCTGTAAGATTTGCATCTGTGGTGATCACAGACCAGGTAGGATGAGCAAAGGACGAATGGAGTGGTAATTTAACCATCAAGTCAGAGAAAGGTGTGTAATGGGATCTAAGAATATTAGTTGTGACATTTGAGTATAATTCTTGCACCACTGGCATAGCATACAAAGATGGTGAGGTCTCATGTGAAAACGAGGGGATCATATCCGATGCTGCAATCATGAGGCCTAGAACTACCATACACATAGCAGCATACACATAGCAGACATCTCTTTTCCTTTAAGGAAAGAGTCATGGACACTGACACTATCTTGGACACTATCTGGAAACCTAAAAAGGTTACTTTTGCTGGAGGTATCAATGAACTGTTTGGTAAATTGATCCTCCAACCATGTTTTTGAAGAAACGACAACAGACGATTCCTGTGAGATTCTGCTAAATTAAAAGATTGGGCTAGTACCAAGATATCGTCCAAATAAGGAAACACTGCAATACCCTGAGCTCTGATTACAGATAGAAGGGCACCGAGAACCTTTGAAAATATTGTTGGAGCTGTAACTAGGCCAAAAGGAAGAGCCACAAACTGGTAATGCTTTTCCAGAAAAGAGAATCTATGTTCTGGGTGGATAGGGATGCGAAGGTAAGCATTCTGTAAATCTATTGTGAACATAAAGTGACCTTGCTGAACAAAAGGCAGAATAGTCTGAATAGTTTCAATTTTGAAATTTGGAATAATTACAAACTTGTTTAGAGTTTTCAGATCCAGAATTGGTCTGAAAGAATTTTCCTTTTTCAGCACAATGAAGAGATTTGAATAAAAAACATCCCTTGCTCCTGTAAAGGTACTAGAACAAGGACTCCCATATTTTCTAGGTCCGAAACACATTTTAGAAAAGCTTGGGTCATGGATGTTTTGGAATATGGGTGAGAAAAAATATCCCCATGGGAGGACAAATTTTGAATCTGAATACAGGGATTTTGGACAGATTCTAATCAAAATGATTGAAAACATTTTAATCTGCCCCCCACCAGAAGTACTGGATTGGGGGCGGCACCTTCATGAGGTCTTAGAGGCTGGATTAGTTTTCTTATACTGTTTGGACTTATTCCAGTTTGAAGAAGGTCTCCAGACTGAGCCAGGTGATTTAGGGGAAGGGACAGTTTTCTGTTCTCTGTTCTGACGAAAGGAACGAAAACGGTTGGGAGCCTTAAATTTCCCCTTAGACTTTTTGTCTTCAGAAAAGAACACTTCCTTACTTATTACTGGAGAGTAATAGTCCAAAATAGTAGAATCCAGTTGAGATCCAAATAAATTCTGTCCTTGAAATGAAAGATAGTAATCTGGTCTTTATTCCACAATTTAAGCCATAAAGCTCTTCTGGAAAGCTAAAGATAATGGGGATGATTTATAAAGCAGTCAATGCTGCTTATTCTGTGCGAGGCCTTCTGGCTCGCCGGAAATGTAAGTTAAGAAGCAGCGGTCCTAAGACTGCTGCTCCTTAACTCGTCCGCCACCTCTAAGGTATCTGATCAGGATCATTGACACCCCCTGCTAGTAGCTGATTGACCGCAAATGTGCAGGGGGCAGTATTGCACAAGCATTTCACAAGAAATGCTTGTGTAATGATAATTGCCAACAGCGTATTGATGTCGGGCGGACATGTCCATCCGACAGTTGTTAAATCGGCCCCATAGTTTTAATGTTGATTTTCATGATATCAAATACTGCATTCAGAATGTTGAAACAAAAAAGATCTAGCTAAAGCCCTTGCTGTGTTTGAGGGCACACAGTCTTTTAAGTTAATTTTTAAAGAGGCATATGTTTGCCGCCAAAATTTTGCCACAAAATTAAAAATGCACATACTAATGACATCACACAAATACTGATATATTGTGTGATGCGGCGAGCGCGCACGTGAGAAAAAAATATATAGAATCGGGTAAGGTGCCAAAAAACATAATTTATGTAAGAACTTACCTGATAAATTCATTTCTTTCATATTAGCAAGAGTCCATGAGCTAGTGACGTATGGGATATACATTCCTACCAGGAGGGGCAAAGTTTCCCAAACCTCAAAATGCCTATAAATACATCCCTCACCACACCCACAATCCAGTTTAACGAATAGCCAAGAAGTGGGGTGATAAGAAAGGAGTGAAAGCATCAAAAATAAGGAATTGGAATAATTGTGCTTTATACAAAAAAAATCATAACCACCACAAAAAGGGTGGGTCTCATGGACTCTTGCTAATATGAAAGAAATTAATTTATCAGGTAAGTTCTTACATAAATTATGTTTTCTTTCATGTAATTAGCAAGAGTCCATGAGCTAGTGACATATGGGATAGCAGATACCCAAGATGTGGAACTTCCACGCAAGAGTCACTAGAGAGGGAGGGATAAAATAAAGACAGCCAATTCCGCTGAAAAAATAATCCACAACCCAAATCAAAAGTTTTAATCCAAATAACGAAAAAAACTGAAATCATAAGCAGAAGAATCAAACTGAAACAGCTGCCTGAAGTACTTTTCTACCAAAAACTGCTTCAGAAGAAGAGAAAACATCAAAATGGTAGAATTTAGTAAAAGTATGCAAAGAAGACCAAGTTGCTGCTTTGCAAATCTGATCAACAGAAGCTTCATTCCTAAAAGCCCAGGAAGTAAAAACTGACCTAGTAGAATGAGCCGTAATCCTTTGAGGCGGGGACTTCCCCGACTCCACATAAGCATGATGAATCAAAGACTTTAACCAAGACGCCAAAGAAATGGCAGAAGCTTTCTGACCTTTCCTGGAACCAGAAAAGATAACAAATAGACTAGAAGTTTTTCTAAAATCTTTAGTAGCTTCAACATAATATTTCAAAGCTCTTACTACATCCAAAGAATGTAAAGATCTCTCCTTTGAATTCTTAGGATTAGGGCACAATGAAGGGACAACAACTTCTCTACTAATTTTGATAAGTTTTCTATTTAGTTTTCTTTATAAGGTTAGTTCTCAATAGCTATTACAGTCAATGCGGTAAATGTGATAAGTTCCCAGGTATTATCCAAAGTTAGACAGCAATACTGGCAGCTTAAACAGTATATTGCAAATGATGGATCCAATAAATTGCACTTTCAGGCAGAGTGAATAAAGTTCCAGGCTTTACCTTAATTTTTCAGACCAATCTTCTGGACAGACTTACTCTCTCTAAGCCCCGATCGGGAACGTGAATCACCTTGTTTAGGCGTCCGGGTCTTTCTGGCACTGCTGACAGCGATACTTTCCTCCTTCAGCATGTGACGTTAGTGTAGGTTGTCACGTGGACACGAACCATCCAATCAGATGAGGGGTTTCCTCTCTGTCAGTCCCAATGCGGGAAATTCAAAAAACACAGAGCGCTCTGGTTTGCTTATGGGTGAATGAAGAATCCAAAATCACAGGTTCACAAGAAAACATCTACGCGTTTCAGCCCGTTACAGGCCTTTATCAAGATGTGGAACCTGGTTATGTGTTGCCTTTATATAGCCTTCTCAATTACCTTGCTTCTTTGGCTAATTAATTATTTAGCGTAATGCCAGTATATCTCTGTTCATTTAAAGGAACACTGCTCATAAAAACCGTGCTACATTTTTAAGCATCAAGAAATATATATATTCTCTGATGATTAAATTAATACAAAAAGACTCATAAAAGTTCAAAAATGCCATAGTAAATACTATACATAAATGATGGTAAACTTAATCATTCAAAATCAACTTTATCCTAAAAAAATATATATATAAAAAATAATAACTTGTGTTTGTATTATTAAAATCTAAAACAGGCTCTATAAATTTATCTGTCTATTATTTTTTAGCACATACAAATATTAAAATAATTCAACCTATTATATATTAGCTCAAATTATTCATTATAGGAGACCATTGATCATATTAAAAACGGGGGGGACAGATATTTCATTTTCTAAATCATATATATCCTAAAAAACTATTAATAAATAGGGTAAATGTAATCTAAAATTAATGTGAAAACATATATAAAAGATACATATAAAACCTAAATAGTTTTTGGATAAAAACCTCATAACCCATTCTAATAATATATAAGTTAATTCCATTTCATATTAGCACAGATAGTTCATTATACCGGGTCAAAAGACTGTAATTAAAAATCATATTAACAATCATATTAAAAATCATATTTAAAAAATGTGGGGTCCATAATTCATTTTAATTTAATTTAGAGTCATTTATATCTTTAAAAAATATATATGTCTATAAATCGGGTAAATGTAATCTAAAACTAATTTGAAAACATATATAATTCATAAAAATCGGGTTACTATACTTAATTATTAATGTAGAAATGGATTGAGGTCTAATTCCATATTTAGCCCCTTCTGGTACCAGTGAACCGAAGTAGTAAATTAATTCTGCCTCTTTATATAGAATCTGTTTTTCATAGTCTCCACCTCTACCATCTCTTTTGACTTTTTTTATACCCCACCACCGGAGATCTTTAACATTCTTCGCATGGCATTCTTTAAAATGTTTGGATACAAAATGGCCCTCGAATCCATTCTTAATGTTGTTAACATGGTCTCTAATTTGGTCTCTCAATTTTCTCTGGGTCTGACCTAAATATTGCTTATTACACGAACACTGAAGAAGATAAATCACCCCTTTATCGCTACATCTAATTAGATCATGGATTATGTGTGTGTGTTCCCTTGTGCTAGATTTAACTTCCTTAATTTTTGTGCTATATTTACATGCCACACAACTGTAGCATGGAAAAAATCCTTTTAATTTAGACCCAGTAAGATCTAAATCAGTCTGATTAGTATTTTTCCTATACATACTCGGTGCTAAATTGTTTTTTAAATTTTTTGCTTTGGTATAAATAATCTCTGGGTGTTTTTTCACGTGATCTCCTAGGATATGGTCATTTTTTATAAGATGCCAGTGTCTATTTAATATAGTCTTCATGTATCCATGTTGAGCATTATATCTGGTGATAAAAGGTATGTTCAATTTTTTCATCTGTTCATTAGATTCTGGTGGATTTATTTCCCTACCTTTAAGTAATACCTCTCTATCCTTCAATTTTGCTGTCTCCATTGCACTCTTTATAATATTTCCATCATAGCCTTTATCTAGGAATCTTTCTTTTAATGTTAATGACTGGATTTCAAAATCTTCTAAGTTGTTACAGTTTTTCATAATTCTAGTAAATTGGCTAGTGGGTATGTTATCAATCCATTTTGAGAGGTGGCAGCTTTCTATATGTACGTAGTTGTTTGCGTCCACTTTTTTAAAAAACGTCTTTGTGCAGATTTTTTGTTCTATGATATTTATTTCCAGATCAAGGAAGTGTATAGTTTTACTATTAATCTCGCTTGTAAATTTTAAACCCAGGTTATTTTTATTCAAATCTTCCAAAAATAAATTCAAAAGTTCAAAATCCCCATTCCAAATTATAAAGATATCATCTATAAACTTTTATAGGATACCAAGTTCGCACCCCATGCTCCATTGAAGATAAAATGTTCTTCCAAATAACCCATGAACAAGTTAGCATAACTGGGTGCGAACTTGGTACCCATTGCCGTTCCTTTTTGTTGTAGATAGTATTTACCATTGAAAACAAAATAATTATTATTTAAAATAAACTCAATACATTCTAGAATGAAGTCGCTTTGCTCTATTTTTAGGTTCAAATCTTTTTTAAGAAAGTGTTTAACTGCCAAAAGTCCTAGTTTATGTTCTATATTCGTGTAGAGACTGGTTACATCACAGGTAACCATAATATATTTTTCATTCCACTTAATCTGATTTAATATGTTTAACAGGTGAGTTGAATGTTTTAGATAAGCCGGTAATTTTACAACGTATTTCTGAAGAGAATTGGTCAATGTATTGAGATAAATTAGAGGTAAGGGAACTAATTCCAGAAATAATAGGGCGGCCAGGTGGGTTACTGATGGATTTGTGGATCTTGGGTAAAAAATAAAAAGTAGGGGTTCTTGGAAATTTTATTGTTAAAAAGTTAAATTCATTTAAATTGAGGAGACCTTTTATCTGTGCTTCATTTAATAATTTATCTAGATTTTTTTTCTGTTTAGTTATGGGATCACTTAACAATTTTTTATATGTCTGTGTATCGTCTAAAATTCTAGATGCTTCTTTAAGGTAATCTGTAGTGTTCATTAAAACCACACCTCCTCCTTTATCCGCCTGTTTTATAACAATATCTTTATTATTTCTTAATTCTTGTAAGGTTTTATGTTCTTCCTTAGATAGATTAAAATTTAGATATTTGCTTTTACCATCCCATTTTTCAAGATCTTTTTTAACTTTTTTCTCAAATAAAGTGAGGTTATCTCCTTTATCCTTTACCGGATAAAAGTTCGATTTATTTTTAAGGTTAGTATGTTGGTATTTTGGCGTAGGATTTCCATTTATCTCTCTTTGTATCTGATTCTCTAAAGGATTTTAAAAAAAATATATTTTTAGTGTGAGCTTTCTAATATATTGGTTAATATTGATCAGTGTTTCGAATTTGTTTGCTTTTGCAGTAGGTGCAAACGACATGCCTTTACTCAAAACTTTTTCTTGTATAGGATTTAGTTTAATTTTACTTAAATTAAAAATACCTTCGGTATTTATCTTATTCTCATTAGTTTCTCTCTTTCCTCCAGATCGTCCTCTTCTTCCTCTCTATCCCTTTTTTCCCTTCTGAATTTTGTGTTTGTTTTCTGTCCTACTTCTAAAAAATCTTTAGAGGTCCCAGGTCTATTGTTTGACTCTGTATTTCTAAATTCATTATCAGAATTTAACCTTTCCCTTAAGGGACTGAATCTATTAGCTGTTGGAATTCTCCAATTATTATGTTGTTGATTTTTCTTATAATTATTCTGATTAGTTCTCCTTTGAGGGTAATAATTTCTAGAATAAGTTTGGTGGGATCTATTCCATCCTTGATCTCTATCTTTTATATGGTGGTTATTTCTAATTTCTTGGTTTTCATTTCTTACATAATAGTCATTATAATAAGGGGCTGGTCTTTTATTTTCATAGTAGTTTGATTGTCTATTTTCTCTATAGTAACTATTTTGATAATGGTTACGATGGTAATCCCAATTTTCTTTAGATCTCCCTTCGTTATAATTTTCCCTTTCCTTAGGTTTCTTCTGAAATACTCTTAAATGATTTTTACTTTTATTGGTATTTGGAGTTTTTTCTTTAGGTAACTCAGGGTCAGTCCCTTCTAGAATCACACTTTCATTCATACCATTATTATGAATCAGTTTTAAATCTGTTTGGGAGTAATCTTGTTCATCCCTATTCTTTTTCCTTAGTTTTCTTTCTAGGATATCTTTGTTTAATTTTTGTAGATTCTGAATGATATCTTTTTGTTTTTCTTCATATATCCTAGATTTTTTTAAAGGGTCTAATCGTTTTTTAAAAACCTCTACTTTCAATTTACTCTCTTCAAGGGTAATATTTCTTGATTTTATTATGATATTCATTAAATTAATAGATGCATTTTCTAATGTTTCATACCACTCCACTAATAAAAAGTCTTGTAATTCAAAGTTACACTCTTTTTTCAAACTGATTCATAATAATGGTATGAATGAAAGTGTGATTCTAGAAGGGACTGACCCTGAGTTACCTAAAGAAAAAACTCCAAATACCAATAAAAGTAAAAATCATTTAAGAGTATTTCAGAAGAAACCTAAGGAAAGGGAAAATTATAACGAAGGGAGATCTAAAGAAAATTGGGATTACCATCGTAACCATTATCAAAATAGTTACTATAGAGAAAATAGACAATCAAACTACTATGAAAATAAAAGACCAGCCCCTTATTATAATGACTATTATGTAAGAAATGAAAACCAAGAAATTAGAAATAACCACCATATAAAAGATAGAGATCAAGGATGGAATAGATCCCACCAAACTTATTCTAGAAATTATTACCCTCAAAGGAGAACTAATCAGAATGATTATAAGAAAAATCAACAACATAATAATTGGAGAATTCCAACAGCTAATAGATTCAGTCCCTTAAGGGAAAGGTTCAATTCTGATAATGAATTTAGAAATACAGAGTCAAACAATAGACCTGGGACCTCTAAAGATTTTTTTAGAAGTAGGACAGAAAACAAACACAAAATTCAGAAGGGAAAAAAGGGACAGAGAGGAAGAAGAGGAGGACGATCTGGAGGAAAGAGAGAAACTAATGAGAATAAGATAAATACCGAAGGTATTTTTAATTTAAGTAAAATTAAACTAAATCCTATACAAGAAAAAGTTTTGAGTAAAGGCATGTCGTTTGCACCTACTGCAAAAGCAAACACATTCGAAACACTGATCAATATAAACCAATATATTAGAAAGCTCACACTAAAAAGATATTTTTTTTAAAATCCTTTAGAGAATCAGATACAAAGAGAGATAAATGGAAATCCTACGCCAAAATACCAACATACTAACCTTAAAAATAAATCGAACTTTTAGCCGGTAAAGGATAAAGGAGATAACCTCACTTTATTTGAGAAAAAAGTTAAAAAAGATCTTGAAAAATGGGATGGTAAAAGCAAATATCTAAATTTTAATCTATCTAAGGAAGAACATAAAACCTTACAAGAATTAAGAAATAATAAAGATATTGTTATAAAACAGGCGGATAAAGGAGGACGGGTGGTTTTAATGAACACTACAGATTACCTTAAAGAAGCATCTAGAATTTTAGACGATACACAGACATATAAAAAATTGTTAAGTGATCCCATAACTAAACAGAAAAAAAATCTAGATAAATTATTAAATGAAGCACAGATAAAAGGTCTCCTCAATTTAAATGAATTTAACTTTTTAACAATAAAATTTCCAAGAACCCCTACTTTTTATTTTTTACCCAAGATCCACAAATCCATCAGTAACCCACCTGGCCGCCCTATTATTTCTGGAATTAGTTCCCTTACCTCTAATTTATCTCAATACATTGACCAATTCCTTCAGAAATACGTTGTAAAATTACCGGCTTATCTAAAACATTCAACTCACCTGTTAAACATATTAAATCAGATTAAGTGGAATGAAAAATATATTATGGTTACCTGTGATGTAACCAGTCTCTACACGAATATAGAACATAAACTAGGACTTTTGGCAGTTAAACACTTTCTTAAAAAAGATTTGAACCTAAAAATAGAGCAAAGCGACTTCATTCTAGAATGTATTGAGTTTATTTTAAATAATAATTATTTTGTTTTCAATGGTAAATACTATCTACAACAAAAAGGAACGGCAATGGGTACCAAGTTCACACCCAGTTATGCTAACTTGTTCATGGGTTATTTGGAAGAACATTTTATCTTCAATGGAGCATGGGGTGCGAACTTGGTATCCTATAAAAGGTTTATAGATGATATCTTTATAATTTGGAATGGGGATTTTGAACTTTTGAATTTATTTTTGGAAGATTTGAATAAAAATAACCTGGGTTTAAAATTTACATGCGAGATTAATAGTAAAACTATACACTTCCTTGATCTGGAAATAAATATCATAGAACAAAAAATCTGCACAAAGACGTTTTTTTAAAAAAGTGGACGCAAACAACTACGTACATATAGAAAGCTGCCACCTCTCAAAATGGATTGATAACATACCCACTAGCCAATTTACTAGAATTATGAAAAACTGTAACAACTTAGAAGATTTTGAAATCCAGTCATTAACATTAAAAGAAAGATTCCTAGATAAAAGCTATGATGGAAATATTATAAAGAGTGCAATGGAGACAACAAAATTGAAGGATAGAGAGGTATTACTTAAAGGTAGGGAAATAAATCCACCAGAATCTAATGAACAGATGAAAAAATTGAACATACCTTTTATCACCAGATATAATGCTCAACATGGATACATGAAGACTATATTAAATAGACACTGGCATCTTATAAAAAATGACCATATCCTAGGAGATCACGTGAAAAAACACCCAGAGATTATTTATACCAAAGCAAAAAATTTAAAAAACAATTTAGCACTGAGTATGTATAGGAAAAATACTAATCAGACTGATTTAGATCTTACTGGGACTAAATTAAAAGGATTTTTTCCATGCTACAGTTGTGTGGCATGTAAATATAGCACAAAAATTAAGGAAGTTAAATCTAGCACAAGGGAACACACACACATAATCCATGATCTAATTAGATGTAGCGATAAAGGGATGATTTATCTTCTTCAGTGTTCGTGTAATAGGCAATATTTAGGTCAGACCCAGAGAAAATTGAGAGACCAAATTAGAGACCATGTTAACAACATTAAGAATGGATTCGAGGGCCATTTTGTATCCAAACATTTTAAAGAATGCCATGCGAAGAATGTTAAAGATCTCCGGTGGTGGGGTATAAAAAAAGTCAAAAGAGATGGTAGAGGTGGAGACTATGAAAAACAGATTCTATATAAAGAGGCAGAATTAATTTACTACTTCGGTTTACTGGTACCAGAAGGGCTAAATATGGAATTAGACCTCAATCCATTTCTACATTAATAATTAAGTATAGTAACCCGATTTTTATGAATTATATTTGATTTCAAATTAGTTTTAGATTACATTTACCCGATTTATAGACATATATATTTTTTAAAAATATAAATGACTCTAAATTAAATTAAAATGAATTATGGACCCCACATTTTTTAAATATGATTTTTAACATGATTTTTAATTTTGACCCGGTATAATGAACTATCTGTGCTAATATGAAATGGAATTAACTTATATATTATTAGAATGGGTTATGAGGTTTTTATCGAAAAACTATTTAGGTTTTATATGTATCTTTTATATATGTTTTCACATTAATTTTAGATTACATTTACCCTATTTATTAATAGTTTTTTAGGATATATATGATTTAGAAAATGAAATATCTGTCCCCCCCGTTTTTAATATGATCAATGGTCTCCTATAATGAATAATTTGAGCTAATATATAATAGGTTGAATTATTTTAATATTTGTATGTGCTAAAAAATAATAGACAGATAAATTTATAGAGCCTGTTTTAGATTTTAATAATACAAACACAAGTTATTATTTTTTATATATATATTTTTTTAGGATAAAGTTGATTTTGAATGATTAAGTTTACCATCATTTATGTATAGTATTTACTATGGCATTTTTGAACTTTTATGAGTCTTTTTGTATTAATTTAATCATCAGAGAATATATATATTTCTTGATGCTTAAAAATGTAGCACGGTTTTTATGAGCAGTGTTCCTTTAAATGAACAGAGATATACTGGCATTACGCTAAATAATTAATTAGCCAAAGAAGCAAGGTAATTGAGAAGGCTATATAAAGGCAACACATAACCAGGTTCCACATCTTGATAAAGGCCTGTAACGGGCTGAAACGCGTAGATGTTTTCTTGTGAACCTGTGATTTTGGATTCTTCATTCACCCGTAAGCAAACCAGAGCGCTCTGTGTTTTTTGAATTTCCCGCATTGGGACTGACAGAGAGGAAACCCCTCATCTGATTGGATGGTTCGTGTCCACGTGACAACCTACACTAACGTCACACGCTGAAGGAGGAAAGTATCGCTGTCAGCAGTGCCAGAAAGACCCGGACGCCTAAACAAGGTGATTCACGTTCCCGGTCGGGGCTTAGAGAGAGTAAGTCCGTCCGGAAGATTGGTCTGGAAAATTAAGGTAAAGCCTGGAACTTTATTCACTCTGCCTGAAAGTGCAATTTATTGGATCCATCATTTGCAATATACTGTTTAAGCTGCCAGTATTGCTGTCTAACTTTACCGCATTGACTGTAATAGCTATTGAGAACTAACCTTATAAAGAAAACTAAATAGAAAACATCAAAATCACTGCTCATTTTTAAGCCCAAACGGCCTTATATATTAGTAAAATTAAGAAAATATATAAGATATTTTTATTGTGTATTTGTATAATTGTGTTTTTATACCACCGGTGGTAAATTGTTTAAATTAATTGTTTGTGTATAGTTATTATATGTGATTTATTGAATTGATCTCCTTTTTATTAAATTGATCCCTCTTTTTTATCGTAGTATTTGTTAATAACTTTCCATTTTACCTACCTATAGATTTTTATAGGCTCTTTTTTATATTAATTAATATTTTAGGACCTGGGCACTTAATAGTGATATATATACATAGTGCCTCTTTCAATATACCCAGCTGTATAGCGCCACACTTATTTGCCTTATATCTTTTAATCCCTGGAATTGCTTTCAGAGTGCAATTCAATTTTTGTGTGTGCAGGTGTATATATTTTAGAGTATTTTAGAGGTTTATTTATTTATTATCTGTCGTAATTTCTCTACTAATGTTGTTAGAATTCACAACCTTAGGTAAAAATTGAAATGAAGTCTGCAACACTGCCTTATCCTGATGAAATATCAGAAAAGGAGATTCACAAGAAAGGGCAGATAACTCAGAAACTCTCCTAGCAGAAGAGATGGCCAAAAGGAACAAAACTTTCCAAAAAAGTAATTTAATATGCAGAGAATGCATAGGCTCAAACGGAGGAGCCTGTAAAGCCCTCAGAACCAAATTAAGACTCCAAGGAGGAGAGATTGACTTAATGACAGGCTTGATACAAACTAAAGCCTGCACAAAACAATAAATATCAGGAAGATTAGCAATCTTTCTGTGGAAAAGAACAGAAAGAGCAGAGATTTGTCCTTTCAAAGAACTTGCAGATAAACCTTAATCCAAACCATCCTGAAGAAACTGTAAAATTCTAGAAATTCTAAAAGAATGCCAGGAGAACTTATGAGAAGAACACCAAGAAATGTAAGTCTTCCAGACTCGATAATAAATCTTCCTAGACACAGATTTACGAGCCTGTAACATAGTATTAATTAATGAGTCAGAGAAACCTCTATGACTAAGAATCAAGCGTTCAATTTCCATACCTTCAAATTTAATGATTTGAGATCCTGATGGAAAAATGGGCCTTGAGATAGAAGGTCTGGTCTTAACGGAAGTGTCCAAGGTTGGCAACTGGCCATCCAAATGAGATCCGCATACCAAAACCTGTGAGGCCATGCTGGAGCTACCAGCAGTACAAACGAACGTTCCATTAGAATTTTGGAAATCACTCTTGGAAGAAGAACTAGAGGCGGAAAGATATAGGCAGGATGATAATTCCAAGGAAGTGACAACGCGTCCACTGCTTCCGCCTGAGGATCCCTGGATCTGGACAGATACCTGGGAAGTTTCTTGTTTAGATTAGAGGCCATCAGATCTATTTCTGGAAGTCCCCAGATTTGAACAATCTGAATAAATACCTCTGGGTGAAGAGACCATTCGCCCGGATGTAACGACTGGCGACTGAGATAATCCGCTTCCCAATTGTCTACACCTGGGATGTGAACCGCAGAAATTAGATAGGAGCTGGATTCCGCCCATACAAGTATCCAAGATACTTCTTTCATAGCTTGAAGACTGTGAGTCCCACCTTGATGATTGACATACACCACGGTTGTGACATTGTCCGTCTTAAAACAAATAAACGACTCTCTCTTCAGAAGAGGCCAGAACTGAAGAGCTCTGAAAATCGCACGGAGTTCCAAAATATTGATTGGTAATCTCGCCTCCTGAGATTCCCAAACCCCCTGCGCTGTCAGAGATCCCCATACAGCTCCCCAACCTGACAGACTCGCATCTGTTGAGATCACAGTCCAGGTTGGGCGAACAAAAGAGGCCCCTTGAATTAAACGATGGTGGTCCAACCACCAAGTCAGAGAAGACCGAACATTGGGATTTAAGGATATTATTTGTGATATTCTTGTATAATCCCTGCACCACTGGTTCAGCATACAAAGCTGAAGAGGTCTCATGTGAAAACGAGCAAAGGGGATCGCGTCCGATGCAGCAGTCATGAGACCTAGAATTTCCATGCAAAAAGCTACCGAAGGGAATGATTGAGACTGAAGGGTTTGACAAGCTGAAACCAACTTCAGACGTCTCTTTTCTGTTAGAGACAAAGTCATGGACACTGAATCTATTTGAAAGCCCAAAAAGGTTACCTTTGTTTGAGGAATCAAAGAACTCTTTGGAAAATTGATCCTCCAACAATGATTTTGAAGAAACAACAGAAGTTGATTCGTATGAGATTCTGCAGAATGTAAAGACTGAGCAAGTACCAAGATATCGTCCAAATAAGGAAATACCGCAATACCCTGTTCTCTGATTACAGAGAGAAGGGCACTGAGAACCTTTGAAAAGATCCTTGGAGCTGTTGCTAGGCCAAACGGAAGGGCAACAAACTGGTAATGCTTGTCTAGAAAAGAGAATCTCAGAAACTGATAGTGATCTGGATGAATCGGAATATGAAGACATGCATCCTGTAAATCTATTGTGGACATATAATGCCCTTGCTGAACAAAAGGCAGAATAGTCCTTATAGTCACCATTTTGAATGTTGGTATTCTTACATAACGATTCAAAATTTTTAGATCCAGAACTGGTCTGAAGGAATTCTCCTTCTTTGGTACAATGAATAGATTTGAATAAAACCCCAGCCCCTGTTCCAGAACTGGAACTGGTACAATTACCCCAGCCAACTCTAGATCTGAAACACATTTCAGAAATGCCTGAGCCTTCACTGGGTTTACTGGAATGCGAGAGAGAAAAAATCTTCTCACAGGAGGTCTTATCTTGAAACCTATTCTGTATCCTTGAGAAACAATGTTCTGAATCCAAAGACTGTGAATCGAATTGATCCAAATATCTTTGAAAAATCGTAACCTGCCCCTACCAGCTGTGCTGGAATGAGGGCCGCACCTTCATGCGGATTTAGGAGCTGGTTTTGACTTTCTAAAAGGCTTGGATTTATTCCAGACTGGAGAAGGTTTCCAAACGGAAACCGTTCCTTTAGGGGAAGGGTCAGGCTTCTGTTCTTTATTCTGACGAAAGGAATGAAAACGATTAGCAGCCCTGTATTTACCTTTAGATTTTTTGTCCTGAGGCAAAAAGGTTCCTTTCCCCCCAGTAACAGTTGAAATAATAGAATCCAACTGTGAACCAAATAATTTATTACCTTGGAAAGAAAGAGAAAGCAAAGTTGACTTGGAGGTCATATCTGCATTCCAAGATTTAAGCCATAAAGCTCTTCTAGCTAAGATAGCTAAAGACATATACCTGACATCAATTCTAATGATATCAAAAATGGAATCACAAATAAAATTATTAGCATGTTGAAGAAGTTTAACAATGCTATAAGCATTATGGTCTGACACTTGTTGCGCTAAAGCCTCCAACCAGAAAGTTGAAGCTGCAGCAACATCAGCCAAAGAAATAGCAGGTCTAAGAAGATTACCTGAACATAAATAAGCTCTCCTTAGAAAGGATTCAATCTTCCTGTCTAAAGGATCCTTAAAGGAAGTACTATCCGCCGTAGGAATAGTAGTACACTTAGCAAGAGTAGAAATAGCCCCATCAACTTTAGGGATTTTATCCCAAAACTCTAATCTATCAGATGGCACAGGATACAATTTCTTAAACCTTTGAGAAGGAGTAAATGAAGTACCCAGACTATTCCATTCCCTAGAAATTACCTCTGAAATAGCGTCAGGAACTGGAAAAACTTCAGGAATAACTACATGAGGTTTGAAAAACGAATTTAAACGCTTAGTAGATTTAGTATCAAGAGGACTAGACTCCTCCATATCTAATGCAATTAACACTTCTTTAAATAAAGAACGAATAAACTCCATCTTAAATAAATATGAAGATTTATCAGTGTCAATATCTGAGGCAGAATCTTCTGAGCCAGATAGATCCTCATCAGAAACAGATAAGTCAGAATGATGACGGTCACTTAAAAATTCATCTGAAATATGAGAAGTTTTAAAAGACCTTTTACGTTTACTGGCAGGAGGAATAACAGACAGAGCCTTCCTAATAGATTTAGAAACAAATTCTTTAACATTAACAGGGACATCCTGAACATTAGATGTTGAAGGAACAACAACAGGTAATGGATTATTACTAATGGAAATACAATCTGCATTAGAAAGTTTATCATGACAGTTATCACAAACAACAGCTGGAGGAACAGTTACCAAAAGTTTACAACAGATACACTTAACTTTGGTAGAACCAGCATCAGGCAGCGTCTTTCCAGAAGTAGATTCTGATCCAGGGTCATGTTGAGACATCTTGCAATATGTAATAGAAAAAACAACATATAAAGCAAAATTATCAAATTCCTTAAATGACAGTTTCAGGAATGGGAAAAAATGCCAAATGAACAAGCCTCTAGCAACCAGAAGCAATGAAAAATGAGACTGAAATAATGTGAAAAAAAGGTGGAGACAAGAATGACGCCCACATTTTTTGGTGCCAAAAATGACGCCCACATTATTGGCACCAAGTACAATGCCTATATTTTTTTGGCGCCAAGTATGACGCCACATCCTGTGACGCCGAAAACTACGCCCACAATTTTGGCGCAAAAAAACGTCTGAACGTCAAAAATGACGCAACCATACACAACTTCCGGCGTCAATTAGAGCGCCGGAAATGACATTTTTGCGCCAAAAAAGTCAGCGCCAAGAATGACGCAATAAATTGAAGCATTTTCAGCCCCCGCGAGCCTAACAGCACACAGGGAAAAAAAAGTAAATTTTTAGGTAAGAAAAAAATATTTCATATGCATTATCCCAAATAATGAAACTGACTGTCTGAAATAAGGAATACTGATTATCCTGAATCATGGCAAATATAAGTTTAAAGACATATATTTAGAACTTTACATATAAAGTGCCCAACCATAGCTTAGAGTGTCATAACAAAATAAGACTTACTTACCCTAAGACACTCATCTACATATAGTACACAGCCAAACCAGTACTGAAACGAGAATCAGTAGAGGTAATGGTATATAAGAGTATATCATCGATCTGAAAAGGAAGGTAAGAGATGAATCTCTACGACCGATAACAGAGAACCTATGAAATGGATCCCGTAGAAGGAGATCATTGACTTCAAATAGGCAATACTCTCTTCACATCCCTCTGACATTCACTGCACTCTGAGAGGAAAACCGGGCTCCAGCCTGCTGCGAAGCGCATATCAACGTAGAATCTAGCACAAACTTACTTCACCACCTCCATGGGAGGCAAAGTTTGTAAAACTGAATTGTGGGTGTGGTGAGGGGTGTATTTATAGGCATTTTGAGGTTTGGGAAACTTTGCCCCTCCTGGTAAGAATGTATATCCCATACGTCACTAGCTCATGGACTCTTGCTAATTACATGAAAGAAAAATAAATTTATGCTTACCTGATAAATTGATTTATTCTACGATACGATGAGTCCACGGATTCATCCTTACTTGTGGGATATCCTCCTGCTAACAGGAAGTGGCAAAGAGCACCACAGCAGAGCTGTATATATAGCTCCTCTCTTCTCTCCACCCCCAGTCATTCGACCGAAGGTATAGGAAGAGAAAAGAAAAGCTAAAAGGTGCAGAGGTGACTGAAGTTTTGAAAAAAATATAATCTGTCTAAAAAGACAGGGAGGGCCGTGGACTTGTCGTATCGTAGAAGAAATTAATTTATCAGGTATGCATAAATTTCCTTTTCTTCTACTAGATACGACGAGTACACGGATTCATCCTTACTTGTGGGATACAATACCAAAGCAACAGGACACGGATGAACGGGAGGGACAAGACAGATACCTAAACGGAAGGCACCACTGCTTGAAGAACTTTTCTCCCAAAAATAGCGTCCGAAGAAGCAAAAGTATCAAATTTGTAAAATTTGGGAAAAGTATGAAGGGAGGACCAAGTCGCTGCCTTACAAATCTGTTCAACAGAAGCATCGTTTTTAAAAACCCATGTGGAAGCCACAGCTCTAGTAGAATGAGCCGTAACCTTTTCCAGAGGCTGCTGTGCAGCAGTCTCGTATGCCAGGCAGATGATGCTTTTCAGCCAAAAAGAAAGAGGTAGCCGTAGCTTTTTGACCCCCTACGTCTTCCAGAATAAACAACAAATAAAGAAGATGTTTGACGGAAATCCTTGGTCGCTTGTAAGTAAAACTTCAAGGCCCGAACCACGTCCAAGTTATGTAACAGACGCTCCTTCTTAGAAGAAGGATTAGGACACAAGGAAGGAACAACAATTTCCTGATTAATATTCTTATTTGAAACAACCTTAGGAAGGAATCCAGGTTTGGTACGCAAAACCACCTTATCAGAATGGAATATAAGATAAGGTGAATCACATTGTAACGCAGAAAGCTCAGAAACTCTTCGAGCAGAAGAGATAGCAACTAAAAACAAAACTTTCCAAGATAAAAGCTTAATATCTATGGAATGCATGTTTTCAAACGGAACCCCTTAAAGAACATTGAGAACTAAATTCAAACTCCATGGCGGAGCAATAGGTTTAAATACAGGCTTGATTCTGATTAAAGCCTGACAAAAAGACTGAACGTCTGGGTCATCCGCCAGACGCTTGTGTAGTAGAATTGACAAAGCAGAAATTTGTCCTTTCAAGGAACTAGCTGATAATCCCTTCTCCAATCCTTCTTGGAGAAAAGACAAAATCCTAGGAATCCTAACCCTACTCCATGAGTAGCCCTTGGATTCGCACCAATAAAGATATTTACGCCATATCTTATGGTAAATCTTTCTAGTGACAGGCTTGTGAGCCTGAATCAAAGTATCAATGACCGAATCAGAGAATCCCCGCTTAGATAAGATCAAGCATTCAATCTCCAGGCAGTCAGCTGCAGATAATTTAGATTTGGATGTTGGAACGTACCTTGAATGAGAAGGTCTTGTCTCAATGGAAGTTTCCACGGAGGCAGAGAGGACATGTCCACTAGATCCCCATACCAAGTCCTGCGTGGCCATGCAGGCACTATTAGGATTACCGAAGCTCTCTCCTGTTTGATTCTCGCAATCACACGAGGCAGGAGAGGAAATGGTGGAAACACATAAGCCAGGTTGAACGACCAAGGTACTGCTAGAGCATCTATCAGTACAGCTTGGGGATCCCTTGACCTGGACCCGTAACAAGGAAGTTTGGCATTCTGACGAGATGCCATCAGATCCAATTCCGGTGTACCCCATTGACGAATCAATGATGCAAACACCTCCAGATAGAGTTCCCACTCCCCCGGATGAAAAGTCTGACGACTTAGAAAATCCGCTTCCCAGTTCTCTACTCCTGGGATATAGATTGCTGATAGATGGCAAGAGTGAGTCTCCGCCCATCGGATTATCTTTGAAACCTCTATCATCGCTAGAGAACTCCTTGTTCCCCCTTGATGATTGATGTATGCTACTGTCGTGATATTGTCCGACTGGAATCTTATGAATTTGGCCAAAGCCAACTGAGGCCACACCTGAAGCTCGCTGAATATTGCTCTCAGTTCCAGAATATTGATTGGTAGGAGAGAGAGTCTGGCGTCCATCGTCACTATTACCCATTCTGGCCTGCGGAAGCACATGCCCTGGGACAGATGATCCTGTGACAACCACCAAAGAAGAGAGTCTCTGGTCTCTTGATCCAGATCTATTTGAGGATATAAATTTGCATAATCCCCATTCCACTGTCTGAGCATGCACAGCTGCAGTAGTCTGAGATGAAAGCGTGCAAATGGAACGATGTCCATTGCCGCTACCATTAATCCAATGACTTCCATGCACTGAGCCACTGATAGCCGAGGAATGGACTGAAGCGCTCGGCAAGTATTTAGAATGTTTGACTTTCTGACCTCCGTCAGAAATATCTTCATGTCTACCGAGTCTATTAGAGTTCCCAAGAATGGAACTCTTGTTAGTGGAACTAGTGAACTCTTTTCTATATTCACTTTCCAACCGTGAGTTCTTAGAAATGCCAACACGATGTCCGTGTGAGATTTGGTCAGATCATAAGTCGACGATTGAATCAAAATATCGTCTAGATAGGGTGCCACTGCTATGCCCCACGGCCTGAGAACCGCCAGATGGGACCCTAGCACCTTTGTGAAAATTCTGGGAGCTGTGGCCAACCCGAAGGGGAGGGCCACAAACTGATAGTGTTCGTCCAGAAAAGCGAACCTTAGAAACTGATGATGATCCTTGTGGATAGGAATGTGAAGACATGCATCCTTCAGATCCATGGTGATCATATATTGACCCTCCTGGATCATTGGTAAAATTGTTCGTATAGTCTCCATCTTGAACGATGGGACTCTGAGAAATTTGTTTAGGAACTTTAGATCTAAAATCGGTCTGAAAGTTCCCTCTTTTTTGGGAACCACGAACAGATTTGAGTAAAACCCTGTTCTAGTTTTGGAACTGGACAAATTACCCTCATGGTGTAGAGGTCTTTCACACAGCGTAAGAATGCCTCTCTTTTTGTCTGGTCTACAGACAAACGTGAAAGATGAAATCTCCCTCTTGGGAGAAAATCCTTGAATTCCAGCTGATACCCCTGGGTCACAATTTCTAATGCCCAGGGATCCTGAACATCCCTTGCCCAAGCCTGAGCGAAGGGAGAAAGTCTGCCCCTACTAAATCCGGCCCCGGATCGGGGGCTGCCCCTTCATGCTGTCTTGATAGCAGCAGCGGGCTTCTTGGCTTGTTTACCTTTGTTCCAGGCCTGGTTAGGTCTCCAGACTGACTTGGGTTGAGCAAAATTCCCCTCCTGCTTTGTGGCGGAAGAGGAAGTAGAGGGTCCACCTTTAAAGTTTCGAAAGGAACGAAAATTATTTTGTTTAGCCCTCATCTTAACAGTCTTATCCTGAGGCAGGGCATGACCTTTACCTCCAGTAATGTCAGCAATGATTTCCTTCAATGCAGGCCTGAATAGGGTCTTACCTTTAAATGGAATAGCTAAAAGCTTAGCTTTTGATGACACATCAGCAGACCAAGATTTAAGCCATAACGCACTACTCGCTAAAATGGCAAAACCTGCATTTTTCTCCGCTAATTTAGCCATTTGAAAAGCGGCATCGGTAATAAAAGAATTAGCCAGCTTGAGAGCCTTAATTCTATCCAAAATATCATCTAATGGGGTCTCAACCTTAAGAGACTCCTCTAGAGCCTCGAACCAAAAAGCTGCTGCAGTAGTAACTGGAACAATGCACGCTATAGGTTGTAGAAGAAAACCCTGATGAATAAACAATTTCTTAAGAAGACCTTCTAATTTTTTATCTATAGGATCTTTGAAAGCACAATTGTCCTCAATAGGTATAGTTGTACGCTTAGCTAGGGTAGAAATAGCTCCCTCCACCTTAGGGACCGTTTGCCAAGAATCCTCAATGGTGTCAGATATTGGAAACATTTTCTTAAAATTAGGAGGGGGAGAGAACAGAATGCCTGGTCTATCCCATTCATTTGTAACAATGTCCGAAATTCTTTTAGGGACTGGAAAAACATCAGTGTAAGTAGGTACCTCTAGATATTTATCCATCTTACACAATTTATCTGGTGGTATCACAATAGGGTCACAATCATCCGGAGTCGCTAAAATCTCCCGGAGTAACAGGCGGAGGTGTTCAAGCTTAAATTTAAAGGGCATCACGTCCGAATCTGTCTGAGGTAACACATTTCCTGAATCTGAAAGCTCTCCCTCAGACAGCAATTCCCCGACCCCCAAATCAGAACACTGTGAGGGTACATCGGAAATGGCCAATAAAGCATCAGAGGGCTCAGCATTTACCTTAATACCGGACCTACTGCCCTTACCCTGTAAACCTGGCAGTTTAGATAATACCTCTGTAAGGGTAGTAGACATAACTGCAGCCATATCTTGCAGAGTAAAAGAATTAGACGCACTAGAAGTACTTGGCGTCGCTTGAGTGGGCGTTAAAAGTTGTGACACTTGGGGAGAATTGGATGGCATAACCTGATTTTCTTCAGACTGAGAATCATCCTTAGACATACTTTTATCACCTAAAATATGTTCTTTGCAATGTAAGGCCGTTTCAGTACAAGAGGGACACAATGTAAAGTGGGGGTTCCACCATGGCTTCTAAACACATAGAGCATTGACTTTCCTCAATTTCAGGCATGTTGTACAGCCTAGTAATAACCACAAAAAGTCTTGAAAACACTTTATTTATTGAAAAAAAACACCAAGTTTGAAAAACGGTACTGTGCTTTAATAGTAAAAAAGCGCACAATCTTTGCAAATCTGCTTTAAAATGCTATAACATTCACAATTTTAGCATATATCCTTTTTATATCGTAGCCTAATATTGCACCACAAGTAAGGGACAAATTAACACACTAAGAAAAAAACGTTATTCCCAAAACGTTATGAAAAACCACTTAACAACCCCCTGCACCTCGCCACAGCTCTGCTGTGGCGCCTACCTGCCCTCAGGGGTCCGACAAGTCTCACTATGACTCCGGTAGCCTATCTCTAGTTTGGGCCCAACCGAAGCTGAAGTTTGCTGCCTTCTGTGAAGATCAACTACGCATCTGAGGCGCGAAAATTAGGCCCCGCCAATAATATGCGATGTACTCCCAGCCTCAAAAAAACGCAATGAAGTGGTATAGTAACTAGCCATGTGGGTCTAAGTATCTTAAATGTACAATAAGCCAAGTGAAACCCCCAGCACAATGTCCAGCACCAGTGATTATAAAACCGTTTGTGCCAATAAAAACGTTATGCTGCCCCAGTGTCTAACCATGCAGCCATCATTATCTTACTGCATTTAGCCCATAAATGATTCACACACAGGTTTCCAGTAATACCCCTTCTATCTATAGGCTTACTGCTTACCCCTTCCCTCATGGGAACTATTCAGAAATAAATAACTGAACATACCTCAATGCTTGTAGCATGAAAACATTCCCCACACTGAAGCTTCTCTAGTACTCCTCAGCCATTCTGTGGGAACTGATCTGGATCTTAGTGACAACTGCTAAGATCATCAACCTCCAGGCAGAAATCTTCTTCCATATGCTGCCTGAGGAAAAATACTACTCACCGGTAGCATTTAAAACAAAAAAATCTTGATTGAAGAAAATAAAAACTATCATTTTAACACCTCTTTCACGTTACCTCTTCCTATTACTAGTATAGGCAAAGAGAATGACTGGGGGTGGAGAGAAGGGAGGAGCTATATATACAGCTCTGCTGTGGTGCTCTTTGCCACTTCCTGTTAGCAGGAGGATAACATCCCACAAGTAAGGATGAATCCGTGGACTCGTATCTAGTACAAGAAAACAGCTCTTAAAAAGCCTGAACTTGGTGAATTTAAAAAATGTTATCTATAAAATAATGAAGTATAAGAAGAAGAAATGAATATACCTGAGCACTCAAGATAAGCTAATAGAAATTAATTCATAATGTGAGTAGATGTGTAGGACTGGGTTATTTATAAATAAAACATAACTTTTATTATTGTTGAATAAAAAATATATAGGTGATAAACATTCACTCAGTGTATTGTGTATTAAAATCAATTAAAAAGATGAATGCTGCAGTGCCAAACAATGGCCATACAAAGTATGTCAAGTGGGTAACTAACAATCTCAAGCACTATTGAGTGCTTAGCATTAGCAACAATTCCAATTCAATACAAAAAGGGAAGATACACTTCCACAAATTACGATGCTAAGTACAGAGCTCAGCCAATGTGAGCTTGAATTAACATCACACACTCTGTATATAGTTACACACTAGGATTGAACTATAAAGAAGTATACCTGAATTATGAATCAAGATAAGACCCAATAACAATTGAAAGGTGTGAGTGTATAAGCTATACCGCTAGCATGTATATGTTGCTATAAACAATTATCCCCACAAGAAGTGTGTGCGTGGAGGGTATATCTGGCAGGGGTGTACCACAATATGCTCACGGATTGCACATAAAACTAATCTAAAAAGAGGATTGACCTCGCACAAATTATCTAGCTAGTGCAATACTGGAGCGGTACTACACCTTGTCAGATTCCCATACTATATATCATGTTGCTTAAGAAATACTGGTGACCTGAGTGAAGTCTGATACATTAGCCAAGTAAAGGGCTAATGAAATAAAGGGGATATTTCGTAATGAGTATTTGACAATGCGTCTAAGTGTTTCCCAGATAAGCACACACACACACACTATACTACTGTCAGCATTCAAATGGAGCACCTGATGCGCATTTCGCCACCTCCGTGGCTTTCTCAAAGGCTAACCCGTCCTGCCTCCACTCGAGCGGTTAAATACAGCTCAGAGCCAATCACGGGTGAGTAATCATACACACCCATTAGCGGCTGGCCAATCACTTGTGATCTACCCGATAGGGTAGAAGTCTGTCACATGACTTATGATGCTGATGCAGATGGGCGTGATTCATCACGCAACTAGACACCAGCTACAGCAAATAGTATTTAGAGATATAGATTATTCACATTCGTTTGTATGTATTAGTCACCATGTTACCATAGCAATCGGGCATTGTAACTTGGTTCCAATCACGCCATTAATGTTCTGTTAACCTATGTTGGGCAAAGAGGATACTAGCTCATAGATCAGAATAACACCACGGGTATTACGTTGCCTCTATTACTATGATAATAACGGATCTAGAATAATGACATGGGACAGTAATTTGCTTTGTGAGTTATGGTACCACATATAGAGTAGTTACGTTTGTTAGTGAAACTATTTATATACATTTATGCAATTTGTTTCTGATATTACTCCAAATCTTATTAAGTAGAGTCTGTTACAACAATATCCAAAATAAAGAATTATATATTGAGTTAGCTTTCAAATTTTAGGTGTAGTGAATAAGCCCAAGATAGCTCATGTTTAATCGCAACGCATCTCATATCCATGGACTTGTAATGGTATAGCTACAAAATGCAAAGTTAAAACTAAATCAAAAGTATAATCATTTACAAAGCTGTACTAAATAGACTCAGGATATATGACATACATTAATAAAAGCTTTCTTATGTGAATCCTATATAATAGTAGTAGTAGTGGTGTATATAGGGCCAACAATTCAGCCAACACCACTTCAATTCGAAGGTGTTGCATAGTGTTCGACCTTATCATGGAGCCTGAGATAAGGAAGTTCACACATATGTCTGCTACCATATGCAATTATTAGATATGTTATGTTTTCACTCAAATTATATATCCAAAGAATCTTTAGTGTTGTGTTCACATTTTATTAAAACAGAGTGGGATAGATATCGTGCAAAACGTATCACCAGCCTTAGTTCTAAAGCATAGTACTCTTATGGATATCATACTATACGCTCTATAGGAAGGAATTATAACCATCTTGTTCATTAATACCCACTGGGCCTAAAGTATTTAGCCAGAATATCCAGCGGCACTCTGCTTGTAGCAGCATATTTTCTACATTTCCTGCTCTGATCCCAGGTTTAATTACTTGTAATACTGATATCTTCAGTTCTGGTTTTGTACTATGATTTCTTAAGTAGTGTTTCGCTACTGGGGTTAGATTCTTGCCTTTCTCTTGGTCTTTAAGGCAGTTTTTCTACTACTGATATGCTCACCCAGTCGTATACGTAGCTCCCTAGTAGTAATTCCAATATATCTTTTGCCACATTTGCATAGCAGACAGTACACAACATTTTTGGTTTTGCAATTTGCAAATCCCAGCATCCGTTTTATGCTTCCTGTTCGTGTCTTATATTCTCTTTCATTAGAGATGTATTGACAAAAACTGCATGTGCCACATGCATATGTTCCGCATATATATTTGTTAGTTCTCCTTTTTGTAAAGTGGCTTTTGACCAACAAGCTACCTATCGTTGGAGCTCTTCTCCAGCTTGTCTTTATTCTCTCACCTACATATGGTGATAAATCTTTATCAGATTTCAGAATTCCACTATGTCTATTCAAAATATTTGTGATTTTGTCATGATTGTTATTATAGGTAGTTACAAATCTGACTTCCTTTTCAGCAGTTTGTTTCTTCTTTTTAGGAATCAAAAGTGTTTCCCTAGGTGTTCTTTTCGCTCTCTGATAAGCTTTGCGTATTATTTTGCGACTGTATCCTCTCTCCTTCAGTCGTAGTTTCAGTTCTCTTGCTCTCTCATTAAAGACTTTGAAGTCCGTACAATTTCTCCTTATTCTGAGGAATTCTCCCGTAGGGATGGCGTTTTTAGTTCCTCTAGTATGGCAACTATCGTATTGGAGAATTGAGTTGCATCAGCATCATAAGTCATGTGACAGACTTATGGGTAGATGTGACAGACTTCGGGTAGATCACAAGTGATTGGCCAGCCGCTAATGGGTGTGTATGATTACTCACCCGTGATTGGCTCTGAGCGGTATTTAACCGCTCGAGTGGAGGCAGGACGGGTTAGCCTTTGAGAAAGCCACGGAGGTGGCGAAATGCGCATCAGGCGCTCCATTTGAATGCTGACAGTAGTATAGTGTGTGTGTGTGTGCTTATCTGGGAAACACTTAGACGCATTGTCAAATACTCATTACGAAATATCCCCTTTATTTCATTAGCCCTTTACTTGGCTAATGTATCTGACTTCACTCAGGTCACCAGTATTTCTTAAGCAACATGATATATAGTATGGGAATCTGACAAGGTGTAGTACCGCTCCAGTATTGCACTAGCTAGATAATTTGTGCGAGGTCAATCCTCTTTTTAGATTAGTTTTATGTGCAATCCGTGAGCATATTGTGGTACACCCCTGCCAGATATACCCTCCACGCACACTCTTCTTGTGGGGATAATTGTTTATAGCAACATATACATGCTAGCGGTATAGCTTATACACTCACACCTTTCAATTGTTATTGGGTCTTATCTTGATTCATAATTCAGGTATACTTCTTTATAGTTCAATCCTAGTGTGTAACTATATACAGAGTGTGTGATGTTAATTCAAGCTCACATTGGCTGAGCTCTGTACTTAGCATCGTAATTTGTGGAAGTGTATCTTCCCTTTTTGTATTGAATTGGAATTGTTGCTAATGCTAAGCACTCAATAGTGCTTGAGATTGTTAGTTACCCACTTGACATACTTTGTATGGCCATTGTTTGGCACTGCAGCATTCATCTTTTTAATTGATTTTAATACACAATACACGGAGTGAATGTTTATCACCTATATATTTTTTATTCAACAATAATAAAAGTTATGGTTTATTTATAAATAACCCAGTCCTACACATCTACTCACATTATGAATTAATTTCTATTAGCTTATCTTGAGTGCTCAGGTATATCCATTTCTTCTTCTTATACTTCTATGTTAATACAGGATATTGAGCACCCCCCTCCTTTACTACTTTGACGAAGGAAAGACGATTTTCCTCCCTATAGATAGGACTTAATTATGTTGGGGAACTTATAAGTACTACAAATACAGTAATATTCCTCTTCCTTAATTTCTTAAACTATTCATATCTATCCGCTGTTTAGGACAGCATTCTGAGGAACAACTTAACTAACAAAAGTACTTACCTAGGGAGGTAAGTAACTGGCCAAGTCACTAAGATACATAACAAAAATGACACACAGTCTGTCACAAGACTTTAAAAATAGACAAGATCAGAGACTGAGAGATATAGACAAAACTTTTGCTCTGGCATGTGATACTGAAACTACCCCTGACACAATAATAGATAATTGGGAAGATGGTCTAAAATCCCTGAATTACTTGATTAAAAAACACACGCGCTCTTTTTGGAATAAGAGCGCGTATGATAAATACCTGGCGAAACATATCATACCCAGAGGTCTTAGAGTACGCCTTTTTCCCACCTTCTCCTTTCACATTGATAGTTATAAGGACAGATGGGAGCAGGCACTGATCAACTGCTCCGAAATTTTGGTTGCGATTTTATCCGACTATGAAACTGAAGTCATGTCAGAGTTGGACAAAGAAATCAGTGAATATAATGTAAAACTACAAAAATTTGAAACATTAGATAAATTTAAACAATCATACAAAGAAATGAGAGAGGAGCTAGATAAGAGAGAGAAAGAGATAATACAGACTAAGTGCTCTAAGATGAAGAGAGACATGATAGACTTTGAAAAAGGAAGGATATTCACATGGGATGACAAGCAACCTAGACGAAGACCACCCAATAGTCTGCCCCCACCTAAGACGACACACCAATCAGATTGTGAGTCGTCGGCGGTGGAGGACAGTGATTCTGAAAGTAACACTAACAGACCAAGTACGAGTAGTTTTTTAGGAAGGGATATGACACATCTAGACAAAGATACGAGAGACCCACCAGAAGGGGCAAAAAAAGAAAACAGGACCCTACGAGATCAAGCACGGTGGGGGTACAGATCAGACAACGGGTACAGGAGAAGAGAGGATTGGGGGAAGCGCCCGAGGTGGTGAATGGGGATGGTAACAAATTACAAGTCATCAACCTAACACAAAAAACTATTACAGAAACACAAACCCTTGTTCTATCTAGAGGTTTATCTTTCTCTCCATCCCCCCCTTTGGACAAATTTGATTTAATTAAGGATCTACATCTTTACTGTAGAAAATTAGTATTAAAGAAAATGTACAGTACCCATGATGACAACGTGACTTCTGATCTCCAAACACTAGATATTCTGATTGAATTATTAAATGAGAATGAAGGAACTGAAACAAGTGTAAATCATAAGTTTCTTGACAAACAAATTAGACTTAAATCTCAATATATGCCACCAACCTCAAAAGTACCACAAATTGAGGTTTTTTTGAGAATGGCCATGAATGACTTCTTAGAATTACCAGACACAAAAGTATTAAACATCACTAAAAAAGAAGAGGAGGCATTAAAAGAAATTAGTTCATGGGATGATGTAATCATCAAACCGTCGGACAAAGGAGGCAACATTGTAATTTGGGGGAAAGATAAATACATTGTTGAAGCCAATAGACAACTAAAAGATCGTAAATGCTATAGGCACCTTTTTTCCAATCCGACATCCCAGTTCTTGAATGACTATCTTAAACTGATTAATGAGGCAAAGGCAGACAATCTAATTAGTGTTAAGGAACACTCGTTCCTACAAGTTAAAAATCCAAGGATTGCTACTATCTACTTTTTACCAAAAATCCACAAAAATAAGGAATCACCACCAGGTAGACCTATTGTTTCTAGCATAAACAGCCTATGCGAACAAGGGAGCAAATTCTTGGATTTATATCTGAGAGAGATAGTATGGGCACTACCGTCCTATACAAGGGACACTATGGACGTATTGAGCAAAATAAATGACCTAATACTTGATCAAGATTCTTTCTTAGTCACCTGTGATGTTGAATCGCTCTATACTTCTATTAAACATGAATTCGGGTTGAAAGCGGTTGAATTCTTCCTAAGTATGCAATCCAACGACAGATCTGAGAGAAATAAGTTTGTGATCAAACTATTGCAATTTGTACTAACGCACAACTACTTTGTGTTTAATGATAATTTCTACTTACAAATCCAGGGCACCGCCATGGGGTCATCCTGCGCCCCCACCTATGCCAACATCTACCTAGGGTGGTGGGAGAGTGAATATGTTTTCACTGACAGCATGTCTGAATACACTGATCATATAAATATGTGGTGTCGATACATAGATGATCTCTTCATAATATGGACGGGTAGTGAAGAGATGTTTAAAGAATTTATTACCAAACTTAATCAGAATGACATCAAACTGAAACTGACATACCACATAAACAGAAACAAAGTAGAATTTCTGGACATCAATATTTACAGAGATGAGAATAATTACATAAAAACTGATCTCTTTAGGAAGGAAACAGCAACTAACTCAATTCTCCAATACGATAGTTGCCATACTAGAGGAACTAAAAACGCCATCCCTACGGGAGAATTCCTCAGAATAAGGAGAAATTGTATGGACTTCAAAGTCTTTAATGAGAGAGCAAGAGAACTGAAACTACGACTGAAGGAGAGAGGATACAGTCGCAAAATAATACGCAAAGCTTATCAGAGAGCGAAAAGAACACCTAGGGAAACACTTTTGATTCCTAAAAAGAAGAAACAAACTGCTGAAAAGGAAGTCAGATTTGTAACTACCTATAATAACAATCATGACAAAATCACAAATATTTTGAATAGACATAGTGGAATTCTGAAATCTGATAAAGATTTATCACCATATGTAGTTGAGAGAATAAAGACAAGCTGGAGAAGAGCTCCAACGATAGGTAGCTTGTTGGTCAAAAGCCACTTTACAAAAAGGAGAACGAACAAATATATATGCGAAACATATGCATGTGGCACATGCAGTTTTTGTCAATACATCTCTAATGAAAGAGAATATAAGACACGAACAGGAAGCATAAAACGGATGCTGGGATTTGCAAATTGCAAAACCAAAAATGTTGTGTACTGTCTGCTATGCAAATGTGGCAAAAGATATATTGGAATTACTACTAGGGAGCTACGTATACGACTGGGTGAGCATATCAGTAGTATAAAAAACTGCCTTAAAGACCAAGAGAAAGGCAAGAATCTAACCCCAGTAGCGAAACACTACTTAAGAAATCATAGTACAAAACCAGAACTGAAGATATCAGTATTACAAGTAATTAAACCTGGGATCAGAGCAGGAAATGTAGAAAATATGCTGCTACAAGCAGAGTGCCGCTGGATATTCTGGCTAAATACTTTAGGCCCAGTGGGTATTAATGAACAAGATGGTTATAATTCCTTCCTATAGAGCGTATAGTATGATATCCATAAGAGTACTATGCTTTAGAACTAAGGCTGGTGATACGTTTTGCACGATATCTATCCCACTCTGTTTTAATAAAATGTGAACACAACACTAAAGATTCTTTGGATATATAATTTGAGTGAAAACATAACATATCTAATAATTGCATATGGTAGCAGACATATGTGTGAACTTCCTTATCTCAGGCTCCATGATAAGGTCGAACACTATGCAACACCTTCGAATTGAAGTGGTGTTGGCTGAATTGTTGGCCCTATATACACCACTACTACTACTATTATATAGGATTCACATAAGAAAGCTTTTATTAATGTATGTCATATATCCTGAGTCTATTTAGTACAGCTTTGTAAATGATTATACTTTTGATTTAGTTTTAACTTTGCATTTTGTAGCTATACCATTACAAGTCCATGGATATGAGATGCGTTGCGATTAAACATGAGCTATCTTGGGCTTATTCACTACACCTAAAATTTGAAAGCTAACTCAATATATAATTCTTTATTTTGGATATTGTTGTAACAGACTCTACTTAATAAGATTTGGAGTAATATCAGAAACAAATTGCATAAATGTATATAAATAGTTTCACTAACAAACGTAACTACTCTATATGTGGTACCATAACTCACAAAGCAAATTACTGTCCCGTGTCATTATTCTAGATCCGTTATTATCATAGTAATAGAGGCAACGTAATACCCGTGGTGTTATTCTGATCTATGAGCTAGTATCCTCTTTGCCCAACATAGGTTAACAGAACATTAATGGCGTGATTGGAACCAAGTTACAATGCCCGATTGCTATGGTAACATGGTGACTAATACATACAAACGAATGTGAATAATCTATATCTCTAAATACTATTTGCTGTAGCTGGTGTCTAGTTGCGTGATGAATCACGCCCATCTGCATCAGCATCATAAGTCATGTGACAGACTTCTACCCTATCGGGTAGATCACAAGTGATTGGCCAGCCGCTAATGGGTGTGCATGATTACTCACCCGTGATCGGCTCTGAGCGGTATTTAACCGCTCGAGTGGAGGCAGGACGGGTTAGCCTTTGAGAATGCCACGGAGGTGGCGAAATTCGCATCAGGCGCTCCATTTGAATGCTGACAATAGTATAGTGTGTGTGTGTGTGCTTATCTGGGAAACACTTAGACGCATTGTCAAATACTCATTACGAAATATCCCCTTTATTTCATTAGCCCTTTACTTGGCTAATGTATCTGACTTCACTCAGGTCACCAGTATTTCTTAAGCAACATGATATATAGTATGGGAATCTGACAAGGTGTAGTACCGCTCCAGCATTGCACTAGCTAGATAATTTGTGCGAGGTCAATCCTCTTTTTAGATTAGTTTTATGTGCAATCCGTGAGCATATTGTGGTACACCCCTGCCAGATATACCCTCCACGCACACACTTCTTGTGGGGATAATTGTTTATAGCAACATATACATGCTAGCGGTATAGCTTATACACTCACACCTTTCAATTGTTATTGGGTCTTATCTTGATTCATAATTCAGGTATACTTCTTTATAGTTCAATCCTAGTGTGTAACTATATACAGAGTGTGTGATGTTAATTCAAGCTCACATTGGCTGAGCTCTGTACTTAGCATCGTAATTTGTGGAAGTGTATCTTCCCTTTTTGTATTGAATTGGAATTGTTGCTAATGCTAAGCACTCAATAGTGCTTGAGATTGTTAGTTACCCACTTGACATATTTTGTATGGCCATTGTTTGGCACTGCAGCATTCATCTTTTTAATTGATTTTAATACACAATACACGGAGTGAATGTTTATCACCTATATATTTTTTATTCAACAATAATAAAAGTTATGTTTTATTTATAAATAACCCAGTCCTACACATCTACTCACATTATGAATTAATTTCTATTAGCTTATCTTGAGTGCTCAGGTATATCCATTTCTTCTTCTTATACTTCTATGTTAATACAGGATATTGAGCACCCCCCTCCTTTACTACTTTGACGAAGGAAAGACGATTTTCCTCCCTATAGATAGGACTTAAAGTGAAGGTAAAGTTCGCATCTTTCTAACTTTTCAAATGTAAGTAGCATTAAAACTAATGTGAGTTTAATTCATCAATTTCTTTAAAAATCGATATTTAACCTTTTATCCGCTTTTGAAAACTCTAATCTCCTTGTTCTGTAATCTGCCCGTAATTAATTTTTTTTTTTTGGCAGCCAGGTCACGTTGTTCTATTATCCAATTATCTGTCTGGCCGTTAGGCGGCCGTCATTTGACGTCACTGCATAACTGTTTCACATGCGCATGCGTTAGATACACTTCCTGTATCTTATAAGCCGTGCTCGTTCCAGCTTTGCGCTTGCGCACATCGCCTTCATTCAAGCAACTGGCCTGAACGCACTTTGTTTAGCAACAATTGGCAACAGATGGTAATAGTATTTACTCGCGCAGGCGCAAATTGAGGTTGATGCGTAATGTGCGTATGCGCAAGATTGAAGAAAATCGAGAACGCGCATTTACCATACGTATAGAGCGGGTGGAAACGCTCTATACGTAATACAACCAGAAAGCAGGAAATAACTGGAGGGAGGAGCTTTAATCGGCCGGTCACGTAAAGAAAAACTGTTTATTTTATATTGATATATATAGTAATATGTAATACAAACTTAGCGATCTTGCTATATTTTGAACAAGTAACACAATACTGCTTTCATTTCCATAAAACTTTACCTTCACTTTAATTATGTTGGGGAACTTATAAGTACTACAAATACAGTAATATTCCTCTTCCTTAATTTCTTATCTATAAAATAAACCTAAAACCCCCTCCCATAACAATCGTCAATATAAGCTCCAAAATTATCGTGCTGTATATAAAAGACACAAGCAAACATAAAGGGGGAATAAAACCTGTCCCTGGGCTCTTTATATATAATAGTAACATAGTAGATAAGGTTTAAAAAAAGACTGAAGTCCATCGAGTTCAACCTATACAAATCTAAAATACTTACAAAAAGCTCCAGTTAGTATTAAATGGATCACCTTTTAGTGGGGTTATTTAAGCTTAACAATCATATCCATGAATTTTGTTTATATACAGAAATGTATCTAGACTATTTTTAAATGTATCTCCTTTGGTAATAAGTTCCACAATTTTATTGCTCTTACAGTGAAAAAACTTTTCCGTTGCAGGAGATTAAATCTCCTTTCCTCCAACCTTAAATTGTGACCTCTTGTCAAACAATTTTCTTGGAATAAACAGAGATTCTGTCATCACTGTATATGGGCCTTGAATATATTTATATAAAGTAATCATGTCACCTCTCAAGTGCCTTTTTTCTAAAGAAAACAGACCCAGTTTGGCTAGCCTCTCATATGTTAAATTCTCCAATCCCCTTATTAGCTTTGTAGCCCTTCTCTGAACTTTTTCTAGTTCTGCAATATCTTTTTTTGCGATCGGTCCCTAGAACTGCACTCCATGCTCAAGGTGAGGTCTTACCAGGGCTTTATATAGTGACAGAATTAGGTTTTCCTCCCTTGAATTAATGCCTCTTTTAATACTTGCTAGTATCTTATTAGCCTTTGAAGCCACTGCCCTTATGAGATAAGTGCCCAGTCCATAGCTATGAGTGTCCCATAGTAAAAAAATGTATACTCACCTTTAGACCAGACATCCTCAAACTTGGCCCTCCAAAGGTTTTGGAACTAAATTTCCCATGATGCTCAGCCAGCCATAAAGTTGCATGGACGTCATTGCGAGTGACGTCACCGCACAAATCAAGAAGCCCCGGCGATGCCTCTCACTAATCAGGCCAGATCGCTGGGGTGGGAGCCCTCAAGATGAGTGAGTGCTAGCGACGGCTATGAGCCGTCATCAGCACCTGACTGGGACAATTTGTGGCGACTCAGAGCCGTCGTTAGCACTCAAAGGGTTAAATAATGATTTAGAGAAGCATAGAATAGAGTCCCGAACCTAACAAACTGCATCTAAGATATTGTAGATCATTGTTTCTCAACAGCGGTCCTTAAGTACCCAAACAGTCCAAATTTTCATTATAGCTGAACCAGTGCACAGGTGAAATATTTAGCTGATGGGTGAGAGCAGGTTAGTAACCATGGTTACTGATCTGCTGATTATTTCACCTGTGCTCTAGTTCAGCTATAATGAAAACTTGGACTGTTGGGAGTACTTGAGAAAACATAATTTATGTAAGAACTTACCTGATAAATTCATTTCTTTCATATTGGCAAGCGTCCATGAGCTAGTGCTGTATGGGATATACAATCCTACCAGGAAGGGCAAAGTTTCCCAAACTTCAAAATGCCTATAAATACACCCCTCACCACACCCACAGTTCAGTTTAATGAATAGCCAAGTAGTGGGGTGATAAAATAAGGAGTAAAAAAGCATACCAAAAGAGGAACTGGAAATAAAATTGTGCTTTTATACAAAAATCATAACCACCAAAAAAATGGTGGGCCTCATGGACTCTTGTCAATATAAAAGAAATTAATTTATCAGGTAAGTTCTTACATAAATTATGTTTTCTTTCATGTAATTGGCAAGAGTCCATGAGCTAGTGACATATGGGATAGAAATACCCAAGATGTGGGAGACCACAGAAGAGTCACTAGAAAGGGAGGGATAAAATAAAAACAGCTATTTCCGCTGAAAAAAATAAATCCACAAAAAAATAAGTCTTTCTCATAAATTGAACATATTAAAAAACTTAAATCATAAGCAGAAGAATCAAACTGAGAAAGCTGCCTGAATAACTTTTCTACCAAAGACTGCTTCAGAAGAAGCAAATACATCAAAATGGTAAAATTTAGTAAATGTATGTAAAGAAGACCAAGTTGCTGCTTTGCAAATCTGATCAACCGAAACTTCATTCTTAAAAGCCGAAGAAGTGGCGACTGATCTAGTAGAATGGGCTGTAATTCTCTGAGGTGGAGACTGTCCCGCCTCCAAATAAGCCTTGTGAATCAAAAGCTTTAACCAAGATGCCAAAGAAATGGCAGAGGCTTTCTGACCTTTCCTAGGACCAGAAAAAAAATCCAAATAGACTAGAAGTCTTCCTGAAATCTTTAGTAGCTTCAACATAATATTTAAAATCTCTTACAACATCCAAAGAATGTTGTAAGAGATTTTAAATCTCTTTCAAGAGTATTCTTAGGTTTAGGACACAAGGAAGGAACAACAATTTCCCTATTAATGCTGTTAGAATTCACAACCTTAGGAAGAAATGCAAACTAAGTCTGCAAAACAGCCTTATCCTGATGGAAAATCAGAGAAGGAGACTCACAAGAGAGAGCAGACAATTCAGAAACTCTTCTAGCTGAAGAGATAGCCAAAAGAAACAACACTTTGCAAGAAAGTGGTTTAATATCCAAAGAATGCATACATTCAAAAGGAGGAGCCTGCAAAGCCTTCAAAACCAAATTAAGACTCAAAGGAGGAGAGATTGATTTAATAACAGGCTTGATACGAAACAAAGCCTGAACAAAACAGTGAATATTAGGAAGTTTAGCAATCTTTCTATGAAATAAAACAGAAAGAGCAGAGATTTGTCCTTTCAAAGTACTTGCAGACAAACCTTTATCCAAACCATCCTGAAGAAACTGTAAAATTCTAGGAATTCTAAAAGAATGTCAAGAGAATTTATGAGAAAACATCATGAAATATAGGTTTTCCAAACCCGATAATAAATCTTTCTTGAAACAGACTTACGAGCCTGTAGCATAGTATTAATCACTGAGTCACAGATAACTCTATGACTAAGCACTAAGCGTTCAATTTCCATACCTTCAAATTTAGCAATTTGAGATCCTGATGGAAAAATTGCCCTTGAGACAGAAGGTCTGGCCTTAAAGGAAGTGGCCAATGTTGGCAACTGGACATCCGGACAAGATCTGCATAATAAAACCTGTGAGGCCATGCTGGTGCTATTAGAAACACATGCGATTGTTCCATTATGATCTTGGAGATCACCCTTGGAAGAACTAGAGGCGGAAAAATGTAAGCAGGTTGGTAAAACCAAGGAACTGCTAATGCATCCACCATCTTCGTCTGAGGATCCCTGGACCTGGAAAGGTACCTGGGAAGTTTCTTGTTTAGATGGGAAGCCATCAGATCTATTTTGGGAAGACCCACATCTGTACAATCTGACAAAATACATCTGGATGGAGAGACCACTCCCCTGGATGTAAAGACTGACGACTGAGATAATCTGCTTCCCAATTGTCTACACCTGGGATATGTATTGCAGAAATTAGACAGGAGTTGGATTCCGCCCAAGAAAGTTTCCAAGATACTTCTTTCAATGCTAAAGGACTGCGAGTCGCACCCTGATGATTGACATATGCCACAGTTGTGATATTGTCTGTTGGAAAACGAATGAATGATTCTCTCTTTAATAGAGGCCTGAAGAGCCCTGAAATAGCACGGAGTTCTAAAATATTGATTGGTAACCTCGCCTCTTGAGGTTTCCAAACTCCTAGTGCTGTCAGAGACCCCCAGACAGCTTCCCAACCTGTGAGACTTGCATCTGTTGAAATCACAGTCCAGGAAGGACAAACAAAAGAGGCTCCTTGAATAATCCGATGATGGTCCAACCCCAAGGACAGAGAGAGTTGAATGTTGGGATTTAAGTATATCAATTGTGATATTTGAGTATAATCCCTGCACCATTGATTCAGCGTGCAAAGCTGCAGAGGTCTCATATGAAAACGAGCAAAGGGTATCGCGTCCGCTGCAGTCGCTGCAGTCATGAGACCTAAAACTTCCATGCACATAGCCACTGAAGGGAATGATCGAGACTGAAGTTTTCGACAGGAAACCAATTTCATTTGTCTCTTGTCTGTTAAAGACAGAGTCATGGACACTGAATCTATCTGGAAACCTAAAAAAGTGACCCTTGTCTGAGGCATCAAGAAACTCTTTGGTAAATTGATCCTCCAACCATGTTTTTGAAGAAACAACACAAGTTGATTTGTGTGAGATTCTGCAAAATGAAACGATTGAGCCAGTACCAAGATATTGTCCAACTAAGGAAACACCGCAATATCCTGCTCTCTGATTACAGATAGAAGGCCACCGAGAACCTTCAAAAAGATTCTTGGAGCTGTTGCTAGGCCAAAAGGAAGAGCAACAAATTGGTAATGTTTGACTAGAAAAGAGAATCTCAGAAATAGACCGATAGTGGTCTGGATGAATTTGAATGTGAAGATACGCATCCTGTAAGTCTATTGAGGACATATAATGACCTTGCTGAACAAAAGCCAGAATAGTCCTTATAGTCACCATCTTGAAAGTTGAGACCCTTACAAATTGATTCAAAAACTTCAGATCCAGAACTGGCCTGAAAGAACTTTCCTTCTTCGGGAGAATTAATAGATTTGAATAAAAACCCAGACCCTGTTCCAGAAGTGGAACTGGTATAATTACCCCTGAAAGTTCTAGGTCTGAAACACACTTCAGAAAAGCCTGAGCTTTCACAGGATTTGTTGGAACGTGTTAGAGAAAAATTCTTCTCACGGGAGGTCTTATTCTGAAACCTATTCGATACCCCTGAGAGATAATAGTCTGAATCCAATGATTCTGAATGGAACCTGCCCAAACGTCTTGAAATAATTTCAATCTGCCCCCCACTAGCAGAACTGGATTGAGGTCCGCACCTTCATGCAGTCTTGGGGGCTGGTTATGGTTTCTTATAAGGCTTGGATTTATTCCAACTCGAAGATGGATTCCAATTGGAGCCAGAGTCCTTACATCACATCACATCAGAAATAGCACCAGGAACAGGAAAAACCTCAGGAGTAGTCACAGGAGGTTTATAGACAGAATTTAAACATTTACTGGATATATTATCAAGAGGTCCAGAGTCCTCAAAATCCAAAGATATCAACACTTCTTTTAACAAAGAACGAATATATACTCAATCTTAAAAAAGATAAGTTGATTTATGAGTGTCAAGGTCTGAAGTAGGATCTTCTGAATCAGAGAGATCCTCATCAGAGGTAGATGTATCAGTATGTTGTCGTCATTACAAATTTCATCAGAATTATGAGAAGTTTTAAAAGACCTTTTACATGTATTAGAAGGCCGTATAGCAGCCATAGCCTTCTGTATCTCATCAGCAATATAATTTTTCATATCAACACGGATATCATGTACTTTAGATGTTGAAGGAACAACAGATACTTTTCTGCATGCAAAAGCTTATCATGACAACTGTTACATACTACAGCTGGAGATATAATCTCCACTAGCTTACAACAGATACACTTAGCTTTGGTAGAACTGTGTTCAGGCAGCATGGTTCCTACAGCAGCTTCTGAGACAGGATCAGATTGAGACATCTTGTAAAATGTAAAAGAAAAAATAAAATTTAAACAAAAATATCTTATTTCCACATATAGCAGTTTCAGGAATGGGAAAAATGCAAATACTAAAATTGATAAAAAAGCAAATAGCATAGCCCTCTGAGCATAAAGAAGGCAAGGAGCATATTGGAAGCGAGGTAAAATAAATTATTTTTTTTGGCGCCAACAAACATCCGGAAATGACATAACTCCCATCATAACAAACGCAATTTTACGCCAAACAACCTAGCGTCAACTAAGATGCAGGAAAATGACAAACTTGCGTCATTACTGAAGCACATTCACTCCAAAAAATTATCGCGCCAAGAATGATGCAATAAATAACAGCATTTTGCGCCTTTGCAAGCATAATTTGCCCGCAAGTTTTCAAAGAAAAAAAAGTCAAATTGGAAAAAAGACCCCAGGTAAGACAAACTTCCTAAAACATGATTCCCATAACAAAACTGCCAGACTGCAAAGGGAAATACACATAGACCTGACTCAAGGCAAATATAAGTAAAATACATATATTTAAAACTTTATATTAATACATAAAGCACCAAACCATAGCTGAGAGTGTCTTAAATAATAATACATAGTTACCGAAAGACACCCATCCACATATAGCAAATAGTCAAACCAGTACTTTACAAAGTTAGTAAAACTGAATTGTGGGTGTGGTGAGGGGTGTATTTATAGGCATTTTGAGGTTTTGGAAACTTTGCCCCTCCTGGTAGGATTGTATATCCCATACGTCACTAGCTCATGGACTCTTGCCAATTACATGAAAGAAATACTGCTGTGGATTGCACTGATCAAACAAAAGTACTTCCTCTAAATTGTGTGCAACACATCACTTTTTTCAGCATTACTGTAAAAACTCTAATACAATAGCAAAACCAGTACAGCCCGATGTTTTCATATTAAAAGCCCAACATGTATTTTCAGGCTCTTAATATTCTGTCTCTCTATGCTGTAACCTTCTCTGCTGTGGCCAATTAGGGACAGTTATACATAGGCTACTAGAGTGTGCAGCCAATGGCTGTGTGGAATGTAACAGTCTTCTACACTTCCATTTCCAACAGGAACTGGAAAGCTCATTATTTCAGAATATAAGTACATGAAAAGGGGGCAAAATAAGTCATGTCAGTATATTGCAGACAATGTTTTATAAATATGATTTATCATTTTATATTACCATTTCAAAGATGTGGTATTTGAATACAGGTGAACAGGTGATTACAGCATATATGTCACTGAATAACAGTTATAACTTTTACTAGTAACGTTTTTGCTAATAGAAGTATTTTGCAAAAATGTTTCTATTTCGAACTGAGATGCATACTTTCACATTTCAGCTTTTACCTTTCTTTTCCTTAATATGGAAGCCAAACTTTTTCTTTCATGATTTAGATAGAGCAAACTTTTTAAACAACTTTCCAATTTACTTCTATTATCAAATTTGCTTCATTCACTTCACTTGGGAGAAAGCTGAACACATTGGTTAAGCCAGTCACAAGAGGCATATACGAGCAGCTACAGATCAGTAGCTAGCTCCCAGGAGTGCATTGCTGCTCCTGAGTCAACCTAGGTATGTTTTTCAACAAAGAATGCCAAGAGAACAAAACAAATTAGATAACAGAAATACATTAAAAAGTTAGTTAAAACAGTAGGCTTTGCCTTATTTATTGAAGAAAAATGTTCGGTTTCTTATCTCTTTAAGATATATTTGTTCATATTATACAGAGGAGGGAGAATTAATCACAATGCTTGCACATATATATTATACAGAGAAGGGAAATGTATATATAGTAAGAGGGAAAAAAACATATATAACAGTTAGAACAGGTATACAGCACTTCACTTATACAGTGCTTATATGAAGCTGAAGTTCAACCTCCAAGGAATTTGAAACAGTGCTGTACTAATCGTGAGATTGCAAGAAAGGCGACTGGCACTATTTTGTTTTGTGCCGTTCGGTCTGTTTACAGCATTGCAGTGCACACTGTGGGGGATATTTATCAAGCCGTCAGCTTTGTTAAATTCAACGACACCAATACGCTCGCATAACATCGCGCCCACGGACCTGAATACGCTCTCCATATTTATAAAAAAAAGCCGGCAAAAAGACGCAAACACAGTACTGGGCGATGAGCATCGGACTGTTTTTAACTAGCAGTCATCGATCTCGCGTCTATTCGGCTTTTTACCAACTTTATTTATACCCTGTCACTAAACGCCGCCACTATACTAAAATGTTTAACCCCTATGCCACCGCTCCCGGACCCCGCCGCCACCTAAATAAAGATATTAACCCCTATCCCGCCGCTCCCGGACCCTGCTGCCACCTAAATAAAGGTATTAACCCCTATCCCTCCACTCCTAGAGCCCGCTGCCACCTAAATAAAGGTATTAACCCCAATCCCGTCGCTCCCGGACCCCGCCGCCACCTAAATAAATGTATTAACCCCTATCCCGCCGCTCCTGGAACCCGCTGCCACCTAAATAAATGTATTAACCCCTAAACCTCTGGCCTCCCACATCACTACCACTAACTAACCCTATTAACCCCTAAACCGCCAGCCCCCCACATCGCCATAAACTAAATTAAGCTATTAACCCCTAAACCTAACAAGCTGCTAACTTTAAATTAAAATTACAACATCCCTATCTTAAAATAAATTTAAACTTACCTGTAGAATTAAAAGAAACTATTTTTTAAACTATTAATTAACCTACCCTAACTATTATACTACACTTAAATTAAACTAGCAATTAAATTAACTAAATTACATATTAAAAACCCTAACCCTACTCAAATTATTTAAATCTACTATTTAACCTTATTAAAAATTACTAAATTACAACAAAAAAAAAACAACGCTATTGCAAAAAATTAAAAAACACTAAATTACGGGGGAAAAAACACATTATCAAAAATAAAAATGAATTACTCCTAATCTAATAGCGCTATCAAAATAAAAAAGTCCCCCCAAAATAAAAAAAACCCTAGCCTACAATAAACTACAAATGGCCCTTAAAAGGGCCTTTTGTGGGGCATTGCCCCAAAGAAATCAGCTCTTTTACCTGTAAAAAAAAAATACAAACACCAGTAACAGTAAAACCAACCAACCCCCCCAAATAAAAACCCTATCTAAAATAACCTAAGCTCCCCATTGCTCTGAAAAGGGCATTTGTATGGGCATTGCCCTTAAATGGGCATTTAGCTCTTTTACCTACCCAGACCCTACTCTAAAAATAAAACCCACCCAAAAAAACCTTAAATAAACCTAAACACTAACCCCCGACGATCCACTTACAGTTCTTGATGTCTCGCTTGCAGGATCCATCCAGCCGGCAAGAAGTCTTCATCCGGGCGGCCTCTTCCATCTTCATCCAGCCGGCGAAATCTTCATCCAGACGGCATCTTCTATCTTTATCTATCCGGAGCAGAGTAGGTCCATCCTGAAGACATCCGGCGCGGAGCTCTCCTCTTCAATACGGTCGCCACCGTAAACAGACAATAGGATTAGAGCTGCTAAAATCCTATTGGCTGTTCCAATCATTGGAACAGCCAATAGGATGAGAGCTCAATCCTATTGGCTGATTGGAACAGCCAATAGGATGAGAGCTGCTCAAATCCTATTGGCTGATTGGAACAGCCATTAGGATTTTAGCAGCTCTAATCCTATTGGCGGTTTAGGGGTTAATAGGTTTAGTTGGTGGTAGTGATGTGGGAAGCCAGAGGATTAGGGGTTAATACGTTTAGCGGCGGCAGGGTCCAGGAGCAGCGGGATAGGGGTTAATAAATTTTATTTAGGTTGCGGCGATGTCGGGGCGGTAGATTACGGGTGTTTAGACTCGGGGCTTATGTTAGGGTGTTAGGTGTAAACGCTACATGTTTTCTACCATAGAAATCAATGGGATATCTGGCAGCATCGAACATAAGCTTTCGCAGCTTTCATACTCCCATTGATTCCTATGGCATCCGCTGCCTCCAGGGTGCCGGATTGAAAACCAGGTAGGCTGGGCCAGAATAGCCGCGAGCGTACCTGTTAACTATTTGATAACGTGTCAAATAGGGCCGAATGTGTATTCGTAACATCTGTAATGACGTAAGCATTGATCTGTGTCGGATTAAGAATGGCGGATCGTATGTTACGTCACAGATTTCAACTTTTGACGGTTATTTTAAATATAGGGCCGTCATACATAAACTAGGATCTTGTATACCAAAAATGAATGCTTCAGTCTTTTATGTCGCTACAGTCATAATTTTGATATATCTTGAGCAGTAATAATCAAAAAGGGGGGAAAGCAACTTTCCCACCCTCCTTGTCCTCTCCACCTCCTTCATCAGGATCGCATATTCCTAACAATATTAATCATCTTCTACCCAATGTGCTGGTAGTTCTCTATTTCGACACCGCCAAAGAACTATATTAGATTTTCTCAATGGCATTACTAATTGTCTTTGTAGTTCAGCTGGGTATGTTTTTATCACTCCTACCCATTTGTAGAGATATCTTTTAACTTCTCTGTCCATAGGAATATGTAGATAGTACTGTTCTAGAGTTATTAAATTAATAATTTCTCCAGAAAGCATGGCAAAAGATGGTACCTGCTTAGTTTTCCAGTTAGCTAAAATGAGATTGTGTCCCATCAAAATTACAGTATTGACCATCCGCTTACTATTCCTAGCAGCAGGACACATTAAAAAAACATAATTTATGAAAGAACTTACCTGATAAATTCATTTCTTTCATATTAGCAAGAGTCTATGAGCTAGTGACGTATGGGATATACATTCCTACCAGGAGGGGCAAAGTTTCCCAAACCTTAAAATGCCTATAAATACACCCCTCACTACACCCACAATTCAGTTTAACGAATAGCCAAGAAGTGGGGTGATAAGAAAGGAGCGAAAGCATCAAAAATAAGGAATTGGAATAATTGTGCTTTATACAAAAAAATCATAACCACCACAAAAAGGGTGGGCCTCATGGACTCTTGCTAATATGAAAGAAATGAATTTATCAGGTAAGTTCTTACATAAATTATGTTTTCTTTCATGTAATTAGCAAGAGTCCATGAGCTAGTGACGTATAGGATAGCAGATACCCAAGATGTGGAACTTCCACGCAAGAGTCACTAGAGAGGGAGGGATAAAATAAAGACAGCCAATTCCGCTGAAAAAATAATCCACAACCCAAATCAAAAAGTTTTAATCTTATAATGAAAAAACTGAAATTATAAGCAGAAGAATCAAACTGAAACAGCTGCCTGAAATACTATTCTACCAAAAACTGCTTCTGAAGAAGAGAAAACGTCAAAATGGTAGAATTTAGTAAAAGTATGCAAAGAAGACCAAGTCGTTGCTTTGCAAATCTGATCAACAAAAGCTTCATTCTTAAAAGCCCAAGAAGTAGAAACTGACCTAGTAGAATGAGCCGTAATCCTCTGAGGCGGGGATTAACCCGACTCCAAATAAGCATGATGAATCAAAAGCTTTAACCAAGATGTCAAAGAAATGGCAGAAGCCTTCTGACCTTTCCTAAAACCAGAAAAGATAACAAATAGACTAGAAGTCTTTCTGAAATCTGAGTAGCTTCAACATAATATTTCAAAACTCTTACCACATCCAAAGAATGTAAGAATCTTACCAAAGAATTCTTAGGATTAGGACACAAGGAAGGGACAATAATTCCTCTACTAATGTTGTTAGAATTCACAACTTAGGTAAAAATTGAAATGAGGACAGCAAAACCACCTTATCCTGATGAAAAAATCAGAAAAAAGAGACTCACAAGAAAGAACAGATAATTCAAAAACTGTTCTAGCTGAAGAGATGTCTAAAAGGAACAATACTTTCCATGAAAGAAATTTTAATGTCCAAAGAAAGCATATGCTCAAACGGAAGAGCCTGTAAAGCCCTCAGAACCAAATTAAGACTCCAAGGAGGAGAAATTGGCCTAATGACAGGCTTGATACGAACCAAAGCCTGAACAAAATAATGAATAACAGAAAGATTAGCAAATTTTTCTGTGAAAACAACACAGAAAAAGCAGAGATTTGTCCTTCAAGAAACTTGCAGACAAAAACCCTTATCCAAGCCATCCTGAAGAAACTATAAAATCCTAGGAATTCTAAAAGAATGCCAAGAGAATTTATAAGAAGAGCATCATGAGATGTAAATCTTCCAAACTCGATAATAAATCTAACTAGACACAGATTTACGAGCCTGCAACATAGTATTAAATACTGAGTCAGAGAAACTTCTATGACTAAGTACTAAGCGTTAAATTTCCATACCATCAAATTAATAATTTGAATTCCTGATGGAAAAAACGAATGTTAAGATATAAGGTCTGACCTTAATGGAAGTGACCAAGATTGGCAACTGGACATCCGAACAAGAACCATATACCAAAACCTGTGCGGCCATGCTGGAGCCACCAGCAACAAAAAAGATTGCTCTCTGATGATTTTGAAAATCACTCTAAAAAGAAGAACCAGAAGCGAAAAAATATAGGCAGATTGAAAACTCCAAGGAAGTGTCAATGCATACACTGCTTCCGCCTGAGGATCCCCAGACCTGAATAGGCCCCTGGGAAGTTCCTTGTTTAGATGAGATGCCATCAGATCTATTTCTGGAAGACTTCACATCTGAACAATTTGAAAAAAACATATCTGGGTAATGACTTCTCACAGACGGTTTTACTCTGAATCCTATTCTGTACCCAAAATCTAAGAAGTTTGGACCTGAATTGAACCAAACAATTTAAAAAAAGTCTTAACCTGCCCCTTACCAGCTAAGCTGGAATAAGAACCACACCTACATGCAAATTTGGGGAGCTGACTTTGAACTGTTAAATGGCTTAATTGAATGAAGAAAAACTTCCAATTATAAACATGTTACTTGGGGAAGAATATAGGACTTCATTCCTTAGTAAGAACAAAAATCTTAAAATTTAGTCTTAAAACTCAATCTTGAAGCCCAGAGTAACAATTAAAGAATTTAATCCAATTATGAACCAAATAATTAATTACCTTGGAAAAGAAATATGGAATTTAGAAATCAAATTAGCATTCCAAGATTGAAATCACAAAGTTCTTCTAGCTAAAATAGCTAAAGACATAGATTAAACCTCATTTGCGAAAATATCAAAAAATGACGACACAAATGAAATTATTAGCATGTTGACTTAACAATGCTAAACAAATCATAATCCGATACTTGATCTTAAAGTATCCAACCAGAAGGATGAAGCAATTGCAACATCAGCCAAATAAATTACAGGTCTATGAAAAGTACCTGAAAATAAATAACTTTCCTTAAATAAGATACAACCATCTGAAGGAAAAAAATAAATACTATTTCATATAGGAATAATAGTATGTTAAGCAGGAGTAGAGATAGCCCCATTAACTTGGGGAATCTTTCCTCAAAACTGACAACTAACTGCCGGCTAAGAATACAATTTAAAAACCTTAAAGAAGGAATAAAAGAAATTCTCAGCCTATTCCATTCCCTAGAATCAGGAACTGGAAAAAAACTTCTGAAGAAACCACAAAAGGTTAATAAGCAGAATTTAAATGTTAGCTAGTCTTTAAATCAAAAGAACTAGTTACTTTAATATCCAAAATAATCAACACCTTTTAAACAAAGAACAAATGTACTCTATTAAAAAATAAAAAAGTAGTTTTGTTAGTGTCAATATCTGATGAAGAAAATTCTGAATGAGAAAAAAACACCATCAGAGAAGGATAATTCAGTATGTTGTTGGTCATTTGAAACTTCATCAACTAAATAAGAAGTTTGAAAAAGACCTAATTTTTTTTATTAGAAGGCGGGATGTCAGACAAAGCCTTTAAAATAGAATCAGAAAAATATTCTTATAAATTCCTAAGTATATCTTGTACATACGATGTAAAAAGAATAGCAATATATAAAGCATAAATACTAATGGACTCTGCATGTAAAAGTATATAATGATAACTTATTACAAACCATAGCTAAAGATAAACATTCATAACATTAAAATAAATGAACTTAGCTTTGGTAGGACTGATATCAGTCAACAGGAATCCCTTAGCATTTTCTGATACAGGAACAGTGTTTGAAAATATCTTGCAATATGTAAAAAGAAAAAAACAACATATAAAGCAAAATTATCAAATTCCTTAAATGACAGTTTCAGGAATGGGAAAAAAATGCAAAACATACAAGCCTCTAGCAACCAGAAGCAACAAAAAAGTGAGACTTAAATAATGTGAAAAAAAGTGGCGCTAAGTATGACACCCACATTTTTTGGCGCCAAGTATGACGCCCACATTTTTTGGCGCCAAGAATGACGCCCACATTTTTTGTCGCAAGAAACGTCTGTAACACACATGCGTCAAAAAATGACGCAACCACGAACAAACTTCCGGCGTCAACTATGGCGCCGGAAATGACAAAATTTTGCGCCAAAAAAGTTCGCGCCAAAAATGACGCAATAAATTGAAGCATTTTCTGCCCCCGTGAGCCTAACAGCCCGCAGGGAAAAAGTCAATTGAAAAATTTTTAAGGTAAGAAAAAATATTTATTCATATGCATTATCCCAAAATAATGAAACTGACAGTCTGAAAGAAGGAATACTGATTATCCTGAATCATGGCAAATATAAGTTTAAAACATATATTTAGAACTTTACATATAAAGTGCCCAACCATAGCTTAGAGTGTCATAAATAAAATAAGACTTACTTACCCTAAGACACTCATCTACATACAGTAGATAGCCAAACCAGTACTGAAACGAGAATCAGTAGAGGTAATGGTATATAAGAGTATATCGTCGATCTGAAAAGGGAGGTAGGAGAAGAAATCTCTACGACCGATAAGAGAGAACCTATGAAATAGATCCCCTAGAGGAAGACCATTGTATTCAAATAGGCAATACTCTCTTCACATCCCTCTGACATTCACTGCACTCTGAGAGGAAAACCGGGCTTCAGCCTGCTGCAAAGCGCATATCAACGTAGAATCTAGCACAAACTTACTTCACCACCTCCATGGGAGGCAAAGTTTGTAAAACTGAATTGTGGGTGTGGTGAGGGGTGTATTTATAGGCATTTTAAGGTTTGGGAAACTTTGCCCCTCCTGGTAGGAATGTATATCCCAGACGTCACTAGCTCATGGGCTCTTGCTAATTACATGAAAGAAAATCATATTAATATCTAGGGCAATTTCTTGCCCTAGATATGCACCTGGTTTAACCAATAGTTGATTTTACACCAAAATTGTCTAATTTTTGGGCATAGCCAGAAACAGTGTAAAATCCCCGCTGTTTGGGCACTACATCTAGAAAACTTTGTTATATTATTTTGAGACCATTTCCCTAAATGAGCGGGGCTTATATAAACCCTATGCAATAAGATTACCTTCATGCCATAGAAAAGGATGCCTTGCAAACCAAACCAAAACTTCCATTAACCATAGTGACCAGACCATTTTTAAATTTCTTACCCTTAAAGAGACACTGAACCCAATTTTTTTCTTTTGTGATTCAGATAGAGCATGACATTTTAAGCAACTTTCTAATTTACTCCTATTATCAAATTTTCTTCAATCTCTTGGTATCTTTATTTAAAATGCAAGAATGTAAGTTTAGATGCCAGCCCATTTTTACTGAACAACCTGGGTTGTTTTTGCAAATTGGTGGATAAATTCATCCACCAATAAAAAAGTGCTGTCCAGAGTACTGAACTAATAAAAAACTTAGATGCCTTATTTTTTAAATAAATATAGCAAGAGTAAGAAGAAAAATTGACAATAGGAGTAAATTCGAAAGTTGCTTAAAATTGCATGCTCTATCTGAATCACAAAAGAAAAAGTAAATTTATGCTTACCTGATAAATTAATTTCTTTTACGATATGACGAGTCCACGTATTTCATCCTTACTTGTGGGATATTAACCTCCTGCTAACAGGAAGTGGCAAAGAGCACCACAGCAGAGCTGTATATATAGCTCCTCCCTTCCCCTCCACCCTCAGTCATTCAGCCGAAGGTATAGGAAGAGAAAAGGAAAGGCTAAATGGTGCAGAGGTGACTGAAGTTTACAAAAAATATTAAGGTGGGCCGTGGACTCGTAATATCGTAAAAGAAATTAATTTATCAGGTAAGCATAAATTTACTTTTCTTTTACAAAGATATGACGAGTCCACGGATATCATCTTTACTTGTGGGAAACCAATACCATAGCAATAGGACACGGATGAAAGGGAGGGACAAGACAGGAACCTAAATGGAAGGCACTACTGCTTGAAGAACCTTTCTCCCAAAAATAGCCTCAGAAGAAGCAAAAGTATCAAATTTGTAAAATCTGGAAAAAGTATGAAGGGAAGACCAAGTCGCAGCCTTACAAATCTGTTCAACAGATGCATCGTTTTTAAAAGCCCATGTGGAAGCCACAGCCCTAGTAGAATGAGCCGTAATTCTTTCAGGAGGCTGCTGTCCAGCAGTCTCATATGCCAGGCAGATGATACTTCTCAACCAAAAAGAAAGAGAGGTAGCCGTAGCTTTCTGATCCCTACGCTTTCCAGAATAAACAATGAATAATGAAGATGATTGACGGAAATCCTTAGTTGCCTGTAAGTAAAACTTTAAGGCACGGACCACATCCAAATTATGCAACATACGCTCCTTCTTAGAAGAAGAGTTAGGACATAAGTAAGGAACAACAATTTCCTGATTAATATTCTTATTTGAAAGAACCTTAGGAAGAAATCCAGGTTTTATAAAGCTCAGAAACTCTTCGAGCAGAAGAAATAGCAACTAAAAACAGAACTTTCCAAGATAACAATTTGATATCCATGGAATGCATGGGTTCAAACGGAACCCCTTGATGAACTCGAAGAACTAAATTCAAACTCCAGGGAGGAGTAATGGGTCTAAATACAGGCTTAATTCTAGATAGAGCCTGACAAAAAGACTGAACATATGGCACATTTGCCAAATGTTTGTGAAACAGAATTGACAAAGCTGAAATTTGTCCCTTTAAGGAACTTTCTGATAACCCTTTTTCCAATCCTTCTTGGAGAAAAGACAGAATCCTAGGAATCCTAACTTTACTCCATGAGTAACCCTTAGATTCACACCAATAAAGATATTTACGCCATATCTTATGATAGATTTTTCTAGTGACAGGCTTTCTAGCCCGTATCAAAGTATTGATGACCGAATCAGAGAATCCTCGCTTCGATAAAATCAAGCGTTCAATCTCCACGCAGTCAGCTGCAGAGAAATTAGATTTGGATGTTGGAAAGGACCTTGAATGAGAAGGTCCTGTCTCAATGGAAGTTTCCATGGTGGCAGAGAGGACATGTCCACTAGATCCGCAAGTCCTGTGTGGCCACGCAGGCGCTATCAGGATCACTGAAGCTCTCTCCTGTTTGATATGAGCAATCACGTGTGGAAGGAGAGGAAACGGTGGAAACGCATAAGCTAGGCTGAACAACCAAGGCACTGCCAAGGCATCTATCAGTTCGGCCTGAGGATCCCTTGACCGGGATCTGTATCTTGGAAGCTTGACATTCTGTCGAGATGCCATCAGATCCAATTCTGGTCTGCCCCATCTGAGAATAAATGAGGCAAATACCTCTGAGTGAAGCTCCCACTCCCCCGGGATGAAAAGTCTGTCGACTTTGAAAATCTGCTTCCCAGTTGTCTACTCCTGGGATGTAGATCGCTGACAGATGACAAGAGTGAGCCTTCGCCCAACGGACTATCTTGGATACTTCTATCATCGCTAAGTAACTCCTTGTTCCCCCCCTGATGATTGATATATGCCACAGTTGTGATGTTGTCCAACTGGAATCTGATGAATTTGGCCGAAGCCAACTGAGGCCACGCCTGAAGTGCATTGAATATTGCTCTCAGTTCCAGAATATTGATTGGAAGTAGAGACTCCACTTGAGTCCAAACACCCTGAGCCTTCAGGGAGTTCCAAACTGCACCCCAGCCCAGAAGGCTGGCATCCGTTGTCACTATCACCCACGAGGGTCTGCGGAAACTAGTCCCCTGGGACCTTCCAACCGTGAGTTCTCAGAAAAGACAACACTATGTCCGTGTGAGATTTTGTCAGTTGATATGTTGACGCCTGAATTAGAATATCGTCCAGTTAAGGCGCCACTGCTATGCCTCGCGGTCTGAGAACCACCAAAAGATACCCTGGAACCTTTGTGAAGATTCTGGGTGCTGTGGCCAACCCAAAGGGAAGAGCCACAAACTGATAATGTTAGTCCAGAAAGGAAAACCTTAGAAACTGATGATGATCCTTGTGGATAGGAATATGAAGGTAAGCATCCTTCAAGTCCACGGTAGTCATATATTGACCCTCCTGGATCATTGGTAAAATTGTTTGTATAGTCTCCATCTTGAACGATGGGACTCTGAGAAATTTGTTTAAAAACTTGAGGTCTAAGTTGGGTCTGAAAGTTCCCTCTTTTTTGGGAACCACAAATAGATTTGAGTAAAAACCCTGTCCTTGTTCTGATTTTGGAACTGGACAAATTACTCCCATGGTAACAAGGTCTTTTACACAGCGTAAGAACGCCTCTCTTTTTATCTGGTCTGCAGATAATCTTGAAAGATGAAACCTCCCTCTTGGGAGAAAATCCTTGAAATCCAACTGATAACCGTGGGTCACTATTTCTAGTGCCCAGGGGTCCTGAACATCTCTTACCCAAGCCTGGGCAAAGAAAGAAAGTCTGCCCCCTACTAGATCCGGTCCCAGATCGAGGGCCACCCCTTCATGCTGTCTTAGTAGCAGCAGCGGGCTTCTTAGATTGTTTACCTTTATTTCAATTTTGTAATGCAGAAAAAACAGAGTGCGCTGCAAACAGCTCTACCTATTATCTATTCAATGATAAATTATAAATGCAGTTTTACCATATATTAAAATATAAATACTACAAAAATTAAATAAATTGAATGTATACTTTATTTTCACAATATATATTAAAACACTTTAAAATATTATAAGGTGCACCTTATAGTTAATAATATCTCAATAAGCTGTTTTTTTGTTTAACACAACTTAATATCCCAAATGCTTAGGGGCAAGCATAGACACGGTTATATTAGACCGCAAATATATCTGCAACAATGTTCCTTTTATGTATTCGATAAAACTTTTTCTTCTTGTAACCATATGTTAACAAAATAAATATGTTGTCCTCTTTATATTTTGCTATTTTTTAGTCTTTTAAGTCCCCAAAGAGATCTTTCTTATTGCTGTATGTTTTACACATTGGGTGATTAGCAGTCGTTGGTTAAAACAGTATTCATAACATACAATCCCTTGTATCCTCTGTATGCGTGGGTTAAAATGTCCCAAAATATTAAAACTGATAGTCACTCACCAGAATCCGAAAGGTTTTTATTTCTTTTACCTTTCCCCGACTCTGCTATTCCTTCTATTGCAGCACTGTTAGTGTCTCAAAACTAGCCGTTACTTCGGCTGTGACGTGTACCTTCTCACGTGATTACTCCGCTGCTCCAATAGCCAGGTCGGGTTACCGGTGGCAGTTTTTTCAAAATTCGTAGTGTAATTCCTCAAAGGTATTGATATCTTTCAAGGTTGTTCAGTAGTAAGGTCTCCAGAGGTTTTTCTTGATTCCTTAATCACCCGTGGAACTTGCACGATTGGGCTGCTGTGTATAGGGATAACAATTCCGTTATAAAAGCTGGCCAGCTGAACGGACACGATCCTCACTCATCTACGCGTTTCAGCTTAATGCTTTTTTCAAGATGAGTCTGTTCCTGTACAGCAGCCTTCTTATGCAGATTTCTTTAAAGGGATATATCTTTTCTTAAAGGGACAACTTATCTCTCAGTTACTTCTTCAATTTTCTCAACTTATTCTTTTGAGAATGGAACATTTAATTATAGACATAATAAAATACATTTAATCCAAAGGACATTTTGTGACAATAAAAATTTTTGTTATACACAATAATTGATTTAATCGCATTTATTCCCTTACTTGATAAATTCAATCCTAATAAAGTATTCAAAACATAATGATAATAAATTATTAATAACCCAAATTAAAAACTCATGACTACCTTCTTTTAAAAAACTTTCATGTTAATCTAAATGAATCTATACCCAAACTAAGATAATATTAATTTATTTGTTGAGTATTTCTTTCCTTTTGTTAAATATAGATACAAACTTAATTTTAAAAATATGTATTAAAACTGTCATGTACTTTAAAATTGTTCTTGTAAAAAATATATATTTCTATAATTAATAAAATCATATCATCTACATCATTTTAAAATATATTATTTTAAAATACATTATATAAAAGGATTAAGATCTAGCTCTGCATTAAGGCCTAAGGGAGTAAGGGTTTTAAAATTAAAAATTAGCTCTGCTTCTGACCTTAAAAGTTTCTTATTAATATCTCCCCCACGCCAATCTTGTTTAATCTTTCTCAAGCCCCAGTATTTCATGCCTTTCGGATTCTGATTATGTTCTTCTTTAAAATGTTTAGAGAGCAAATGTTTTTCATATCCATTTTCTATATTTAGGATATGCTCTCTAATTCTGTCCCTCATTGGTTGGGTCTCCAGACTGACTTAGATTGGGTTAAATTCTCTTCCTGCTTTGAGGAAGAAGAGGAAGTAGAAGATCCTCCCTTAAAATTCCGAAAGGAACGAAAATTATTCTGTTTACCCCTCATCTTAACAGACTTATCCGGAGGTAGGGCATGGCCTTTACCTACTGTAATGTCAGAAATGATTTCCTTCAATTCTGGCCCCAAAAGGGTCTTACCTTTAAAGGGAATAGCTAAAAGCTTATGTTTAGATGACACATCAGCAGACCAAGGTTTGAGCCACAACGCTCTACGTGATAAAATAGCAAATCCTGCATTTTTCGCCGCTAATTTAGCAATTTGAAAGGCGGCATCAGTAATAAAAGAATTAGCTAACTTAAGAGCCTTAATTCTATCCAAAATGTCATCTAACGGAGTCTCGACCTTAAGGGACTCTTCCAGAGCTTCAAACCAAAAAGCTGCTGCAGTAGTTACTGGAACAATGCAAGCAGTAGCTTGTAAAAGAAAATCTTGATTAAAAAACAATTTCTTTAGGAGACCCTCTAATTTTTTATCCATAGGGTCTTTGAAAGCACAACTGTCCTCAATGGGTATAGTTGTACGCTCAGCCAGGGTAGATATAGCTCCCTCCACCTTAGGGACCGTTTGCCACAAGTCCCGAATGTTGACCGATATGGGAAAAATTTTCTTAAAAGTAGGAGGGGGAGAAAATGGTATACCTGGTCTATCCCATTCCTTCTTAATAATTTCCGAAATTCTTTTAGGAACCGGAAAAACATCAGTATAAGTAGGCACTTCTAGATATTTGTCCATTTTACACAATTTCTCTGGTTGTATCATAATAGGATCACAATCATCCAGAGTCGCTAAGACCTCCCAAAGTAACAGACGGAGGTGTTCAAGCTTAAATTTAAAGGACATAATGTCCGAATCTGTCTGAGGTAACACATTCCCTGAGTCTGAAATTTCTCCCTCAGACAGCAATTCCCTGACCCCCAACTCAGAACACTGTGAGGGTATATCGGAAATAGATAATAAAGCATCAGAGGATTCAGTATTTACATTAATACCTGACCTACTGTGTTTACCCTGCAACACTGGTAATTTAGATAATACCTCTGTAAGGGTAGTTGACATAACTGCAGCCATCTCCTGCAGAATAAAGGAATTAGACACACTAGAGGTACTGGGCGTCGCTTGTGTGGGCGTTAAAGGTTGTGACACTTGGGGAGAATTGGATGGCATAACCTGATTCTCTTCAGATTGAGAATCATCCTTGGGCACACTATCTTTACCTAAAATATGGTCTTTACAATGTAAGGCCCTTTCAGTACAAGAGGTACACAATGTAAGAGGGGGTTCCACAATAGCTTCTAAACACATAGAACAATGAGAATCCTCAATGTCAGACATGTCAAACAGACTAATAATAGCCACAAAAGACGTTTAAACACTTTATTTATTGTTTTAAATAACACTTTGAAAAACGTGTACTGCGCCTTTAAGAAAGAAAAAGTGAACAATGTTTCCAAAACTGCTTAAATAACGTTAATTTGCTACAAAAATTCACTAAAACTAATTAGTATATCCAAAAATTATTGCACCCTATGAGAAAGGTGAAAAAAACATAATTTATGTAAGAACTTACCTGATAAATTCATTTCTTTCATATTGGCAAGAGTCCATGAGCTAGAGACGTATGGGATATACATTCCTACCAGGAGGGGCAAAGTTTCCCAAACCTCAAAATGCCTATAAATACACCCCTCACCACAACCACAATTCAGTTTAACGAATAGCCAAGAAGTGGGGTGATAAGAAAGGAGCGAAAGCATCAACAAGGAATTGGAATAATTGTGCTTTATACAAAAAAATCATAACCACCACAAAAAAGGGTGGGTCTCATGGACTCTTGCCAATATGAAAGAAATGAATTTATCAGGTAAGTTCTTACATTAATTATGTTTTCTTTCATGTAATTGGGAAGAGACCATGAGCTAGAGACGTATGGGATAGCAAATACCCAAATGTGGAACTCCACGCAAGAGTCACTAGAGAGGGAGAGAAAAAAAAAAATAAAGACAGCCAATTCCACTGAAAAAACAATCCACAACCCAAATCAAAAGTTTTAATCTTTATAATGAAAAAAACTGAAATTATAAGCAGAAGAATCAGACTGAAACAGCTGCCTGAAGTACTTTTCTACCAAAAACTGCTTCTGAAGAAGAAAAAAAAACATAAAAATGGTAGAATTTAGTAAAAGTATGCAAAGAAGACCAAGTTGCTGCTTTGCAAATCTGGTCAACAGAAGCTTCATTCTTAAAAGCCCAGGAAGTAGAAACTGACCTAGTAGAATGAACCGTAATCCTTTGAGGCGGGGATTTACCCGACTCCACATAAGCATGATGAATCAAAAGCTTTAACCAAGACGCCAAAGAAATGGCAGAAGCCTTCTGACCTTTCCTAAAACCAGAAAAGATAACAAATAGACTAGAAGTCTTACTGAAATCTTAGTAGCTTCAACATAATACTTCAAAACTCTGACCACATCCAAAGAATGTAAGGATATTTCCAAAGAATTCTTAGGATTTAGGACACAAAGAAGGAACAATAATTCCTCTATTAATGTTGTTAGAATTCACAACTTGAGGTAAAAATTTAAATAAAGACAGCAAAAACCGCCTTATCCTGATGAAAAATCAGAAAAGGAGACTCACAAGAAAGAGCAGATAATTAAAAAAACTCTTCTAGCAGAAGAGATGGCCAAAAGGAACAATACTTTCCATGAAAGTAATTTAATGTCCAAAGAATGCATATGCTCAAACGGAAGAGCCTGTTAAGCCCTCAGAACCAAGTTAAGACTCCAAGGAGGAGAAATTGGCTTAATGACAGGCTTGATACGAACCAAAGCCTGAACAAAACAATGACTATCAGAAAGATTAGCAATTTTTTCTGTGAAACAGCACAGAAAGAGCAGAGATTTGTCCTTTCAAGGAACTTGCAGACAAAACCTTATGAAGAAACTATAAAATCCTAGGAATTCTAAAAGAATGCCAAGAGAAATGATGAGAAGAGCATCATAAGATGTAAGTCTTCAAAACTCGATAATAAATCTTTCTAGTATTAATCACTGAGTCAGATAAACCTCTATGACAAAGCACTAAGCGTTTTAATTTCCATACCATCAAATTTAATAATTTGATTTCCTGACGGAAAAAAACGAATCTTAAGGTCTGGCCTAAATGGAAGTGACCAAGGTTGGCAACTGGACATCCGAACAAGAACCATATACCAAAACCTGAGCGGCCATGCTGGAGCCACCAGCAGCACAAACGATTGCTCCATGATGATTTTGAAAAATCACTTTTAAAAAGAAGAACCAGAAGGAGCAAAAATATAGGCAGATTGATAACTCCAAGGAAGTTTCAATGCATACACTGCTTCCGCCAGAGGATCCCCAGACCTGAATAGGTACCTGGGAAGTTTTCTTGTTTAGATGAGATGCCATCAGAACTATTACTGGAAACACTCACATCTGAACAATTTGAAAAAACACATCTGGGTAAAGATTCTCCCGGATGTAAAGCTTGATTGACAGAGATAATCCGCTTCCCAATTGTATAAACCTGGGATATGGACCGCAGAAATTAGACAGGAGCTGGATTTAGCCCAAGCAAGTATCCGAGATACTTCTTTCACAGCCTAAGGACTGAGAGTCCCACCCTGATGATTGACATACGCCACAGTTGTGACATTGTCTGTCTGAAAAACAATAACGTCTCTCTTCAAAATATTGATTGGTAATCTCACCTCCTGAGATTTCCAAACCCCTTGTGCTGACAGAGATCCCCAGACAGCCTCCCAACCTAAAAGACTCGCATCTGTAGTGATCAAGGTCCAGGTTGGATGAATCGAAGTCCCGTAGAACTATATGATGGTGATCTAACCACCAAGTCAAAGATAGTTAAACATTGGAATTCAAAGATATTAAAAATGATATCCTAGAATCCCTGCACCATTAATTCAGCATTAAAAACTGGAAAGGTTTCATATGAAAATGAGCAAAGGGAATCAAATCCAATGCTGCAGCCATGAGACCTAAAACTTCCATGCATATAGCTACTGAAGGAAATAATAGAGACTGAAGGTTCCGACAAACTGAACCCAATATAATTGTCTCCTGTCTGTTAGAGACAAAGAAATTGACACAATCTATCTGGAAACCTAAAAAAGGTGATACTTGTCTGAGCAACCAAGGATCTTTTGATAAAAAGATCCGCCAACCATGTCTTAGAAGAAACAAAAGTTGAATCGTATGACATTCTGGAGAACGAAAAGACTGAGCCAGTACCACAAGATCGTCCAAATAAGGAAACACTGAGAACCTTGAAAAGATTCTCAGAGTTGTTGCTAGACCAGAAGGAAAAGCAACAAATTGGTAATGCTTGTCAAAAAAAGAGAAACTCAGAAAATGAAAATAATCTGAATGAAAACAGAAGAAGAAGATATGCATCTATTGTATCTATTGTAAACAAATAATGCCCTTACTGACCAAAAAAGGCAGAATAGACCATATAAACACCATTCTGAAGGAAGGAACTCTTATATGACAAATCAAAAAGATTTTCTATCTTTGGGACAATTAATAGTTTTGAACAAAACCCCAAACCCTGTTCCTGAAATGGAACTGGTATGAATACCCCAGATAACTCCAGGTCTGAGCAGTGCCTTGAGACCCCAACGGGTAACCAGCCGTGTCTCACAAGTACCCAACACATACAGGTCTGAAACATACTTCAGAAAAGTGTGAGCCTTTACTGGAATAGCTGGAATATGCTAGAGAGAATAAAACTTCTCAAGGCGGTTTTACTCTGAATCCTATTCAGTACCCCAATCTAAGAAGTTTGGAACGAATTGAACCAAACAAATTTTAAAAAGTCTTAACCTGCCCCTTACCAGCTAAGCTGGAATAAAAAAAACATAATTTATGTAAGAACTTACCTGATAAATTCATTTCTTTCATATTAGCAAAAGTCCATGAGCTAGTGACGTATGGGATATACATTCCTACCAGGAGGGGCAAAGTTTCCCAAACCTCAAAATGCCTACAAATACACCCCTCACCACACCCACAATTCAGTTTAACAAATAGCCAAGAAGTGGGGTGATAAGAAAGGAGCGAAAGCATCAAAAAATAAGGAATTGGAATAATTGTGCTTTATATAAAAAAATCATAACCACCACAAAAAGGGTGGGTCTCATGGACTCTTGCTAATATGAAAGAAATGAATTTATCAGGTAAGTTCTTACATAAATTATGTTTTCTTTCATGTAATTAGCAAGAGTCCATGAGCTAGTGACGTATGTGATAGCAGATACCCAAGATGTGGAACTTCCACGCAAGAGTCACTAGAGAGGGAGGGATAAAATAAAGACAGCCAGTTCCGCTGAAAAAATAATCCACAACCCAAATCAAAAGTTTTAATCGTAATAATGAAAAAAACTGAAATCATAAGCAGAAGAATCAAACTGAAACAGCTGCCTGAAGTACTTTTCTACCAAAAACTGCTTCAGAAGAAGAGAAAACATCAAAATGGTAGAATTTAGTAAAAGTATGCAAAGAAGACCAAGTTGCTGCTTTGTAAATCTGATCAACAGAAGCTTCATTCCTAAAAGCCCAGGAAGTAGAAACTGACCTAGTAGAATGAGCCATAATCCTTTGAGGCGGGGACTTACCCGACTCTATATAAGCATGATGAATCAAAGACTTTAACCAAGACGCCAAAGAAATGGCAGAAGCCTTCTGACCTTTCCTGGAACCAGAAAAGATAACAAATAGACTAGAAGTCTCTCTAAAATCTTTAATAGCTTCAACATAATATTTCAAAGCACTTACTACATCCAAAGAATGTAAAGACCTCTCCTTTGAATTCTTAGGATTAGGACACAATGAAGGAACAACCATTTATCTACTAATGTTGTTAGAATTCACAACCTTAGGTAAAAATTGAAATGAAGTCCGCAACACTGCCTTATCCTGATGAAAAGGAGATTCACAAGAAAGAGCAGATAACTCAGAAACTCTTCTAGCAGAAGAGATGGCAAAAAGGAACAAAACTTTCCAAGAAAGTAATTTAATATCCAGAGAATGCATAGGTTCAAACGGAGGAGCCTGTAAAGCCCTCAGAACCAAATTAAGACTCCAAGGAGGAGAGATTGACTTAATGACAGGCTTGATATGAACCAAAGCCTGTACAAAACAATGAATATCAGGATGATTAGCAATCTTTCTGTGAAAAAGAACAGAAAGAGCAGAGATTTGTCCTTTCAAAGAACTTGCAGATAAACCTTTATCCAAACCATCCTGAAGGAACTGTAAAATTCTAGGAATTCTAAAAGAATGCCAAGAGAATTTATGAGAAGAACACCAAGAAATGTAAGTCTTCCAGACTCGATAATAAATCTTCCTAGACACAGATTTACGAGCCTGTAACATAGTATTAATAACTGAGTCAGAGAAACCCCTATGACTAAGAATCAAGCGTTCAATTTCCATACCTTCAAATTTAATGATTTGAGATCCTGATGGAAAAATGGGCCTTGAGAAAGAAGGTCTGGCCTTAACGGAAGTGTCCAAGGTTGGCAACTTGCCATCCGAACGAGATCCGCATACCAAAACCTAGAGGCGGAAAGATATAGGCGGGATGATAATTCCAAGGAAGCGACAACGCGTCCACTGCTTCCGCCTGAGGATCCCTGGATCTGGACAGATGCCTGGGAAGTTTCTTGTTTAGATGAGAGGCCATCAGATCTATTTCTGGAAGTCCCCAGATCTGAACAATCTGAAGAAATACCACTGGGTGAAGAGACCATTCGCCCGGATGTAACGTCTGGCGACTGAGATAATCCGCTTCCCAATTGTCTACACCTGGGATGTGAACCGCAGAAATTAGACAGGAGCTGGATTCCGCCCATACAAGTATCCGAGATACTTCTCTCATAGCTTGAGGACTGCGAGTCCCACCTTGATGATTGACATACGCCACGGTTGTGACATTGTCCGTCTGAAAACAAATAAACGATTCTCTCTTCAGAAGAGGCCAGAACTGGAGAGCTCTGAAAATCGCACGGAGTTCCAAAATGTTGATTGGTAATCTCGCCTCCTGAGATTCCCAACCCCCCTGCGCTGTCAGAGATCCCCATACAGCTCCCCAACCTTAAAGACTCGCATCTGTTGAGATCACAGTCCAGGTTGGACGAACAAAAGAGGCCCCTTGAATTAAACGATGGTGATCCAACCACCAAGTCAGAGAAGATAGAACATTGGGATTTAAGGATATTATTTGTGATATCCTTGTATAATCCCTGCACCACTGGTTCGGCATACAAAGCTGAAGAGGTCTCATGTGAAAACGAGCAAAGGGGATCGCGTCCGATGCAGCAGTCATGAGACCTAGAATTTCCATGCAAAAAGCTACCGAAGGGAATGATTGAGACTGAAGGGTTCGACAAGCTGAAACCAACTTCAGACGTCTCTTTTCTGTTAAAGACAAAGTCATGGACACTGAATCTATTTGAAAGCCCAAAAAGGTTACCTTTGTCTGAGGAATCAAAGAACTCTTTGGTAAATTAATCCTCCAACCATGTTTTTGAAGAAACAACACAAGCTGATTTGTATGAGATTCTGCAGAATGTAAAGACTGAGCAAGTACCAAGATATCATCCAAATAAGGAAATACCGCAATACCCTGTTCTCTGATTACAGAGAGAAGGGCACCGAGAACCTTTGAAAAGATCCTTGGAGCTGTTGCTAGGCCAAACGGAAGGGCAACAAACTGGTAATGCTTGTCTAGAAAAGAGAATCTCAGAAACTGATAGTGATCTGGATGAATTGGAATATGAAGATATGCATCCTGTAAATCTATTGTGGACATATAATGCCCTTGCTGAACAAAAGGCAGAATAGTCCTTATAGTCACCATTTTGAATGTTGGTATTCTCACATAACGATTCAATATTTTGCGATACAGAACTGGTCTGAAGGAATTCTCCTTCTTTGGTACAATGAATAGATTTGAGTAAAACCCCAGACCCCGTTCCAGAACTGGAACTGGCACAATTACCCCAGCCAACTGGAATGCGTGAGAGAAAAAATCTTCTCACAGGCGGCCTTACCTTGAAACCTATTCTGTACCCTTGTAAAACAATGTTCTGAATCCAAAGACTGTGAATCGAATTGATCCAAATATCTTTGAAAAATCGTAACCTGCCCCCTACCAGCTGTGCTGGAATGAGGGCCGCACCTTCATGCGGATTTGGGAGCTGGTTTTGACTTTCTAAAAGGCTTGGATTTATTCCAAACTGGAGAAGGTTTCCAAACAGAAACCGTTCCTTTAGGGGAAGGGTCAGGCTTTTGTTCCTTATTCTGACGAAAGGAATGAAAACGATTAGCAGCCCTGTATTTACCTTTAGATTTTTTGTCCTGAGGCAAAAAAGTTCCTTTCCTCCCAGTAACAGTTGAAATAATAGAATCCAACTGTGAACCAAATAATTTATTACCTTGGAAAGAAAGAGAAAGCAAAGTTGACTTAGAAGTCATATCTGCATTCCAAGATTTAAGCCATAGAGCTCTTCTAGCTAAGATAGCTAAAGACATATATCTGACATCAATTCTAATGATATCGAAAATGGCATCACAAATAAAGTTATTAGCATGTTGAAGAAGTTTAACAATGCTATAAGCATTATGGTCTGACACTTGTTGCGCTAAAGCCTCCAACCAGAAAGTTGAAGCTGCAGCAACATCAGCCAAAGAAATAGCAGGTCTAAGAAGATTACCTGAACATAAATAAGCTCTCCTTAGAAAGGATTCAAGCTTTCTGTCTAAAGGATCCTTAAAAGAAGTACTATCCGCCGTAGGATTAGTAGTACGTTTAGCAAGAGTAGAAATAGCCCCATCAACTTTAGGGATTTTATCCCAAAATTCTAATCTATCAGATGGAACAGGGTACAATTTCCTAAACCTTTGAGAAGGAGTAAATGAAGTACCCAAACTATTCCATTCCCTAGAAATTACTTCTGAAATAGCATCAGGAACTGGAAAAACTTCAGGAATAATTACATGAGGTTTAAAAACTGAATTTAAACGCTTAGTAGATTTAGTATCAAGAGGACTAGACTCCTCCATATCTAATGCAATTAACACTTCTTTAAGTAAAGAACGAATAAACTCCATCTTAAATAAATATGAAGATTTATCAGTGTCAATATCTGAGGCAGAATCTTCTGAACCAGATAGATCATCATCAGAAACAGATAAGTCAGAATGACGACGGTCACTTAAAAATTCATCTGAAATATGAGAAGTTTTAAAAGACCTTTTACGTTTACTGGCAGGAGGAATAACAGACAGAGCCTTCCTAATAGATTTAGAAACAAATTATTTTACATTAACAGGGACATCCTGAACATTAGATGTTGAAGGAACAACAGGTAATGGATTATTACTAATGGAAATACAATCTGCATTAGAGAGTTTATCATGACAGTTATCACAAACAACAGCCGGAGGAACAGTTACCAAAAGTTTACAACAGATGCACTTAACTTTGGTAGAACCAGCATCAGGCAGCGTCTTTCCAGAAGTAGATTCTGATCCAGGGTCATGTTGAGACATCTTGCAATATGTAATAGAAAAAACAACATATAAAGCAAAATTATCAAATTCCTTAAATGACAGTTTCAGGAATGGGAAAAAATGCCAAATGAACAAGCCTCTAGCAACCAGAAGCAATGAAAAATGAGACTGAAATAATGTGAAAAAAAGGTGGAGACAAGAATGACGCCCACATTTTTTGGCGCCAAGAATGACGCCTACATTATTGGCGCCAAGTACAACGCCTATATTTTTTGGCGCCAAATATGACGCCACATCCTGTGACGTCGAAAAAAACGACGCCCACAATTTTGGCGCAAAAAAAATTCTTTTAAGGTAAGAAAAAAATATTTCATATGCATTATCCCAAATAATGAAACTGACTGTCTGAAATAAGGAATACTGATTATCCTGAATCATAGCAAATATAAGTTTAAAGACATATATTTAGAACTTTACATATAAAGTGCCCAACCATAGCTTAGAGTGTCATAAAAAATAAGACTTACTTACCCTAAGACACTCATCTACATATAGTAGATAGCCAAACCAGTACTGAAACGAGAATCAGTAGAGGTAATGGTATATAAGAGTATATCGTTGATCTGAAAAGGGAGGTAAGAGATGAATCTCTACGACCGATAACAGAGAATCTATGAAATAGATCCCCTAGAGGAAGACCATTGAATTCAAATAGGCAATACTCTCTTCACATCCCTCTGACATTCACTGCACTCTGAGAGGAAAACCGGGCTCCAGCCTGCTGCGAAGTGCATATCAACGTAGAATCTAGCACAAACTTACTTCACCACCTCCATGGGAGGCAACGTTTGTAAAACTGAATTGTGGGTGTGGTGAGGGGTGTATTTGTAGGCATTTTGAGGTTTGGGAAACTTTGCCCCTCCTGGTAGGAATGTATATCCCATACGTCACTAGTTCATGGACTCTTGCTAATTACATGAAAGAAAACGCACCTACATGCAAATTTTGGGGGCTGACTTTGATCTTTTAAATAGCTTAAATTCATTCCATGTTGAAGAAAGCTTCCAATTATAAACATGTTACTTGAGGAAGAATTAGGATTCTGTTCCTTATTAAGAACAAACTAATATAAGCTTAAGATTTACTCTTAGAACTCAATCTTGAAGCAACAAAAAACTCCCTTCCCCAGTGTAACAGTTTGAAAAAATTGAATCCAATTGTGAACCAAATAATTGATTACCTTGGAAAAAAAGAAATATGGATTTTAGAAATCAAATTAGCATTCCAAGATTAGGTCACAAAGTTCTTCTAGCTAAAAATAGCTAAAGACATAGATTTAACCTCAATTGTGAAAATATCAAAAAAATGACGACACAAATGAAATTATTAGCATGTTGATCAACTTAACAATGCTAAAACAAATCATAATCCGATACTTGTTGCACTAAAGTATCCAACCAGAAAGTTGAAGCATTTGCAACATCAGCCAAATAAATTGCAGGCCTAAGAAAAGGACCTGAAATAAAATATTTTTCCTTAAATAAGATACAAGTATCCCATCTGAAGGAAAAAAATAAATACTATTTTCTATAGGAATAGTAGTATGTTTAGCAAGAGTAGAGATAGCCCCATTAACTTTGGGGATCTTTCCTCAAACTTTAAACTAACTGCCAGCAAAGGATACAATTTAAATACTTAAAGAAGGAATAAAAGAAGTCCCAGGCCTATTCCATTCCCTAGTATCATGAACTGGGAAAAAAACCTCTGAAGAAACCATAGGAGGTTAATGAGCAGAATTTAAATGTTAGCTAGTCTTAAATAAAAGGAACCAGACTCCTCAATATCCAATATAATCAACACCTTTTCAACAACGAATGTACTCTATTTAAAAATAAAAAAGTAGATTTGTTAGTGTCAAATATCTGATGAAGTATATTCTAAATGAGAAAAACCATCATCAGAGAAGGATAATTTAGTATGTTGTCGGTCATTTGAAAATTCATCAACTAAATGAGAAGTTTAAAAAAAAAAAAAAAGACCTATAAATTTTATTAGAAGGCGGGATGTCAGACAAAGCCTTTAGGATAGAATGAGAAAAACATTCTCATAGATTTCTAGGTATATCTTGTACATTAGATGTAAAAAAAATAGCAATAGATAATGCATAAATACTAATGGACTCTGCATGTAAAAGTTTATCATGATAACTTATTACAAACCATAGCTAAAGATAAAATTCATAACATTAAAATAAATGAACTTAGCTTTGGTAGGACTGATATCAGTCATCAGGAATCCAACAGTATTTTCTGATACAGGAACAGTTTTTGGAATATCTTGCAATATGTAATAGAAAAACAACATATAAAGCAAAATTATCAAATTCCTTAAATGACAGTTTCAGGAATGGGAAAAAATGCAAACAGAACAAGCTTCTAGAAACCAGAAGCAACTAAAAAGTGAGACTTAAATAATGTAAAAAAACTGGCGCCAAGTATGACGCCCACATATTTTTTGGCGCCAAAAACGTCTGTAACAAACACGAGAGTCAAAAATGACGCAACTACGTGAAAACTTCCGGCGTCAACTACGACGCCGGAAATGACGTCATTGACGTCATTGACGTCAGACAAACGTCAATCTCGCGCCAAAAAAGTCTCTCGCCAAAAATGACGCAATAAATTTTAGCATTTTTTGCACCCGCAAGCCTAACAGCCCGCAGTTTAAAGGAAAAAAGTCAATTGAAAATTTTAGGTAAGAAAAATATTTCATTCATATGCATTTTCTCAAAAAAATTAAACTGAAAATAAACTGATTGACCTGAATCATGGCAAATATAAGTATAAAACATATATTTAGAACTTTACATATAAAGTGCCAAACCATAGCTGAGAGCTTCATAAATAAAATAAGACTTACTTACCCAAAGACACTCATCTACATAAAGTAGATAGCCAAACCAGTACTGAAACGAGAATCAGTAGAGGTAATGGTATATAAGAGTATATCGTCGATCTGAAAAGGGAGGTAGGAGAAGAAATCTCTACGACCGATAACAGAGAACCTATGAAATAGATCCCCTAGACAAGGAAGACCATGGTATTCAAATAGGCAATACTCTCTTCACATGCCTCTGACATTCACTGCACTCTGAGAGGAAAACCGGGCTTCAGCCTGCTGCGAAGCGCATATCAACGTAGAAATCTAGTACAAACTTACTTCACCACCTCCATGGGAGGCAAAGTTTGTAAAACTGAATTGTGGGTGTGGTGAGGGGTGTATTTATAGGCATTTTGAGGTTTGGGAAACTTTGCCCCTCCTGGTAGGAATGTATATTCCATACGTCTCTAGCTCATGGACTCTTGCCAATTACATGAAAGAAATATGGCTCTAAAATGAAAAATATATCAGTTTACACAAAAGCACCCTCTGCACCTCACCACAGCACTGCTGTGGCGCCTACCTGCCCCCAGGGTACTTCAGAATCAATAGCCAACACTCCAAGCCAGAGACTACTGTCCAGGAGCAACCTGAGTTACTGCTAGCTGCTCCTCTGTCAGAAGGAAGTGCGCATCTGAGCGCGCAAAGACAAGCCCCGCCCCTTATGGCCAAACTCAACCGCATGGGAAGCGGTTTAACAAGCTAAGTGGAACACAAAACACACCCCAAACACATCCCAGCAAGTAATGCTGGACATATAATAAAAAATGAATCGTTTTAACAGTTTATGGATTAAAAATTCTTATGCCTCTCCCAGAGTGTCATATCATGCCCTTATGTCAGAAATAAAAAAATAATAAACAGGGGACTCTAGTAATACCCTTCTGTGAAACATGTCTACTGCTTACCCCATTCCCATATAGGGAAATAAATGCCAGCCAGTTCTGATATATCAAGTCTCTTCAGAAAATAAAAAGCTGCACATACCTTAATGCTGCTTGTAGCATGAAACCGGTCTCCACACTGAAGATGTCTCATGGTTACCTTCAGAAGTCTTGTGGGAACCAGCGTGGATCTTAGTTAGAACTGCTAAGATCATCAACCTCAGGGCAGAAATCTTCTTCTATAACCCCCTGAGGAAAATAGTACTCACCGGTACCATTTAAAATAAAAAACTTCTTGATTGAAGAAAATAAAACTAGCACCTCACTTTACCTCTTCCTAGTATAACACAGGCAAAGAGAAGAACTGAGGGTGGAGGGGAAGGGAGGGGCTATATATACAGCTCTGCTGTGGTGCTCTTTGCGACTTCCTGTTAGCAGGAGGTTAATATCCCACAAGTAAGGATGAAATCCGTGGACTCGTCATATCTTTGTAAAAGAAAAAATTGGGTTCAGTGTCCTTTTAAGGACCAGGGCTATTTTTACATTTCTGCGGTGTTTGTGTTTAGCTGTAATTTTTCTCTTACTTATTTACTGTACCCACACATATTATATACCATTTTTCTTGCCATTAAATGGACTTTCTAAATATACCATTATTTTCATCATATCTTATAATTTACTATAATTTCTTTTTATAAAGTATGATGAAAAAAATGGAAAAAACACACTTTTTCTAAAAATTTTACCCCCAAAATCTGTTACACATCTACAACCACCAAAAAACACCCATGCTAAATAGTTTCTAAATTTTGTCCTGAGTTTAGAAATACCCAATGTTTACATTTGTTTTGCTTTTTTTGCAAGTTATAGGGCAATAAGTAGAATTAGCACTTTCCAAACCATTTTTTTTTCAAAATTAGAGATAGTTACATTTTAGGCTCATTTTGATATATTTCATGCCACCATTTCACCGCCAAATGCGATCAAATAAAAAAATCGTTAACTTTTTCACAAACTTTAGGTTTCTCACTGAAATTATTTACAAACAGCTTGTGCTATTATGGCACAAATAGTTGTAAATGCTTCCCTGGGATCCTCTTTGTTCAGAAATAGCAGACATATATGGCTTTGGCATAGATTTTTGATAATTAGAAGGCCGCTAATTGCCGCTGCGCACCACACTTGTATTATGCCCAGCAGTGAAGGGGTTAATTAGGTAGCTTGTTGGGTTAATTTTAGCTTTAGTGTAGAGATCAGCCTCCCAGCTGACACATCCCAACCCCTGATCCCTCCCTGACCCCCTCAAACAGGTATTGTCACTGCCATCTTAAAGGGACAGTCTAGTCCAAAATAAACTTTCATTATTCAGATAGGACATGTAATTTTAAACAATTTTCCAATTTACTTTTATCACCAATTTTGCTTTGTTCTCTTGTTATTCTTAGTTGAAAGCTAAACCTTGGAGTTTCATATGCTAATTTCTAAGCCCCTGAAGGCCGCCTCTTCTCTCAGGGCATTTTGACAGTTTTTCACCACTAGAGGGTGTTAGTTCATGTGAAGTTCACGTGAAGTTCCAGGGAGCCAGCACTGATTGGCTAAAATGCATGTCTGTCAAAAGAACTGAAATAAGGGAGCAGTTTGCAGAGGCTTAGATACAAGATAATCACAGAGATAAAAAGTGTATTTATATAACTGTGTTAGTTATGCAAAACTGGGGAATGGATAATAAAGGGATTATCTATCTTTCAAAATAATAAAAATTCTGGTGTAGACTGTCCCTTTATGTACTGCCAGTACTATATATATATATATATATATATATATATATATATATATATATATATATATTATTATTATGCAGTGTTGGATCCCCCCCTTAGCCCCCAACCTCCCTGATCCCCCCCCCAAACAGCTCTATAACCCTCCCCTCTCTACCTAATTGCCACCATCTTGGGTACTGGCAGCTGTCTGTTATGTTACCCCATCATTTAGGTTGGCCCAATCCCCCCTCCATACCCCCCTCCCTCCCAGATCCCTTTCCCAACCTTTATTCCCTTTATTCCGCCCCCTCCCTCTCCCACCTTCCCTTACACTTGATCACTTTACTGTGAACTGAAAGTGGGTGCGCGCATGCGCGCGCTCTGGTGCATTACCGGAACTGAGATCACTGCTGGCCGCCCACCCACCTCCCTGCTATGGCTCCCACCCACCAGCGATTGGCACCACCGCTGTCCGATGCAACTATATTTCTGCAGTGCCCCACTCATGGGGCATGCAGAAATAGTGCGATCTCGCTATTTTTAGTGAGATCGCGGCAGAGAGAAGCCCAGTACAGGGTACGGTGCTGGTCGTTAAGGGGTTAATCTCATCCTCTGTTATTTGGGGGAATTCCCTAGACCATTTTAATATTAAACTATTCATTTGTTTTTGATCAATACTGTTGTTCAGCAGATTATAAAGAAATGAGATTGAATATTTCCCTCGATTATATAGGTTAATAGCAGGACCCAAATTACCTAAACCCCAATCAGGTTCCATGTCCCTAGTAATTTCTCTGTAGAAATGTCTAAGCTGTAAATATGCAAAGAAATTATGTTTATACAGAGAGAACTCTCGTTGCAATATTTCAAAATATTTGATATTATCTGAGCCTTGTTCTTTCATTTGTATTAAATTTTGAAGGCCTTTACCTATTCATTCTTTGAATACCGGAGAAGTGATTGCTGATACAAACTCTGGGTTTCCTCCAATAGGGAGACATTTAGATACTCTATGTTTGGCTCTGAGTTGCTTCGAGTAAGCAAGCCAGTCCAGTATAGGACCCCTAAAAAACATAATTTATGTAAGAATTTACCTGATAAATTCATTTCTTTCATATTGGCAAGAGTCCATGAGCTAGTGACGTATGGGATATACATTCCTACCAGGAGGGGCAAAGTTTCCCAAACCTCAAAATGCCTATAAATACACCCCCCACCACACCCACAATTCAGTTTAACAAATAGCCAAGAAGTGGGGTGATAAGAAAGGAGTGAAAGCATCAACAAGGAAATGGAATAATTGTGCTTTATACAAAAAAATCATAACCACCATAAAAAGGGTGGGTCTCATGGACTCTTGCCAATATGAAAGAAATGAATTTATCAGGTAAATTCTTACATAAATTATGTTTTCTTTCATGTAATTGGCAAGAGTACATGAGCTAGTGACGTATGGGATAGCAAATACCCAAGATGTGGAACTCCACGCAAGAGTCACTAGAGAGGGAGGGATAAAAATAAAGACAGCCAATTCCGCTGAAAAATTAATCCACAACCCAAATCAAAAGTTTTAATCTTAATAATGAAAAAAAATGAAATTATAAGCAGAAGAATCAAACTGAAACAGCTGCCTGAAGTACTTTTCTACCAAAAACTGCTTTTGAAGAAGAAAAAACATCAAAATGGTGAATTTAGTAAAAGTATGCAAAGAAGACCAAGTTGCTGCTTTGCAAATCTGATCAATAGAAGCTTCATTCTTAAAAGCCCAGGAAGTAGAAACTGACCTGGTAAAATGAGCTGTAATCCTCTGAGGCGGGGATTTACCCGACTCCAAATAAGCATGATGAATCAAAAGCTTTAACCAAGAAGCCAAGGAAATAGCAGAGGCCTTCTGACCTTTCCTAGAACCAGAAAAGATAACAAATAGACTAGAAGTCTTCCTGAAATCTTTAGTAGCTTCAACATAATATTTCAAATCTTTTACCACATCCAAAGAATGTAAAGATCTCTCCAGAGAATTCTCAGGATTAGGATACAAAGAAGGGACAACAAATTCTCTACTAATGTTGTTGGAGTTCACAACTTTAGGCAAAAATTTAAATGAAGTCCGCAAAACCGCCTTATCCTGATGAAAAATCAGAAAAGGAGATTCACAAGAAAGAGCAGATAATTCAGAAACTCTTCCAGCAGAAGAGATGGTCAAAAGGAACAAAACTTTCCAAGAAAGTAATTTAATGTCCAGAGAATGCATAGGCTCAAACGGAGGAGCCCGTAAAGCCTTTAAAACCAAATTAAGACTCCAAGGGGGAGATATTGATTTAATGACAGGCCTGATACAAACCAAAGCCTGAACAAAACAATGAATATCAGGAAGATTAGCAATTTTTTTCTGTGGAACAGAACAGAAAGAGCAGAGATTTGTCCTTTCAAGGAACTTGCAGACAAACCCTTATCTAAACCATCCTGAAGAAACTGTAAAATTCTAGGAATTCTAAAAGAATGCCAAGAGAATTTATGAAAAGAGCACCATGAAATGTAAGTCTTCCAAACTCAATAATAAATCTTTCTAGACACAGATTTACGAGTCTGCAACATAGTATTAATCACTGAGTCAGAGAAACCTCTATGACTAAGCACTAAACATTCAATCTCCATACCTTCAAATTTAATGATTTGAGATCCTGATGGAAAAACGGGCCTTGAGATAGAAGGTCTGGCCTTAATGGAAGTGGCCAAGGTTGGCAACTGGACATCCGAATAAGATCCGCATACCAAAACCTGTGTGGCCATGCTGGAGCCACCAGCAGTACAAACGAACGCTCCATTATGATTTTGGAAATCACTCTTGGAAGAAGAACTAGAAGCGGAAAAATATAAGCAGGTTGATAATTCCAAGGAAGTGTCAACGCATCCACTGCTTCCGCCCTGAGGATCCCTGGACCTGGACAGATACCTGGGAAGTTTCCTGTTTAGATGAGAAGCCATCAGATCTATTTCTGGAAGCCCCCACATCTGAACAATCTGAAAAAACACATCTGGGTGAAGAGACCACTCTCCCGGATGTAAAGTCTGACGACTGAGATAATCCGCTTCCCAATTGTCTATACCTGGGATATGGACCGCAGAGATTAGACATGAGCTGGATTCCGCCCAAGCAAGTATCCGAGATACTTCTTTCATAGCCTGAGGACTGTGAGTCCCACCCTGATGATTGACATACGCCACGGTTGTGACATTGTCTGTCGGAAAACAAATAAATGGTTCTCTCTTTAGGAGAGGCCAAAACTGAAGAGCTCTGAGAATCGCACGAAGTTCCAAAATATTGATTGGTAATCTCGCCTCTTGAGATTTCTAAACTCCCTGCGCTGTCAGAGATCCCCAGACAGCTCCCCAACCTGAAAGACTTGCATCTGTTGTGATCACAGTCCAGGTTGGACGAACAAAAGAGGCCCCTTGAACTAAACGATGGTGATCTAACCACCAAGTCAGAGATAGTTGAACATTGGGATTTAAGGATATTAATTGTGATATCTTTGTATAATCCCTGCACCATTGGCTCAGCATACAAAGCTGAAGAGGTCTCATGTAAAAACGAGCAAAGTGGATCGCGTCCGATGCTGCAGTCATGAGACCTAAAACCTCCATGCACATAGCTACTGAAGGGAATGACTGAGACTGAAGGTTCCGACAAGCTGAAACCAATTTCGGACGTCTTTTGTCTGTTAGAGACAAAGTCATGGATACTGAATCTATTTGGAATCCTAAAAATGTTACCCTTGTCTGAGGAATCAAGGAACTTTTTGGTAAATTGATCCTCTAACCATATCTTTGAAGAAACAACACTAGTTGATTCGTGTGAGATTCTGCAGAATGTAAAGACTGAGCAAGTACCAAGATATCGTCCAAATAAGGAAACACCCCAATACCCCGCTCTCTGATTACAGAGAGTAGGGCACAGAGAACCTTTGAAAAGATCCTTGGAGCTGTTGCTAGGCCAAAAGGAAGAGCAACAAATTGGTAATGCTTGTCTAGAAAAGAGAATCTCAGGAACTGATAGTGATCTGGATGAATCAGAATATGAAGATATGCATCCTGTAAGTCTATTGTGGACATATAATGCCCTTGCTGAACAAAAGGCAGAATAGTCCTTATAGTCACCATCTTGAATGTTGGTATTCTTACATAACGATTCAAAATTTTTAGATCCAGAACTGGTCTGAAAAAATTCTCCTTCTTTGGAACAATGAGCAGATTTGAATAAAACCCCAGACCCCGTTCCTGAAAAGGAACTGGCACAATTACCGCAGATAACTCCAGGTCTGAAACACACTTCAGGAAAGCCTGAGCCTTTACTGGGTTCACTGGAATGTGTGAGAGAAAGAAACTTCTCACAGGTGGTCTTACTTTGAAACCTATTCTGTACCCTTGAGAAACAATGTTCTGAATCCAATGATTTTGGATTGAATTTATCCAAACATCCTTGTAAAATCTTAGTCTGCCCCCTACCAGATGCGCTGGAATGAGGGCCGCACCTTCATGCGGACTTGGGGGCTGATTTTGATCTTTTAAATGGCTTGGATTTATTCCAGACTGGAGAAGGCTTCCAATTGGAAACCGTTCCCTTAGGGGAAGGGTTAGGTTTTTGTTCCTTATTTTGACGAAAGGAACGAAAACAGTTAGCAGCCCTAAATTTACCCTTGGATTTTTTTATCCTGAGGCAAAAAAGCTCCCTTCCCCCCAGTGACAGTTGAAATAATAGAATCCAACTGAGAACCAAATCATTTATTATCTTGGAAAGAGAGAGATAGCAACGTTGATTTAGAAGTCATATCAGCATTCCAAGACTTAAGCCATAAAGCTCTTCTAGCTAATAAAGCTAAAGACATATATCTGACATCAATTCTAATGATATCAAAAATGGTTTCACAAATGAAATTATTAGCATGTTGAATTAACTTAACAATGCTATACACATTATGATCTGGTACTTGTTGTGCTAAAGTTTCCAACCAAAAAGTTGAAGCAGCAGCAACATCAGCCAAAGAAATAGCAGGCTTAAGAAGATGACCTGAACATAAATAAGCCTTCCTTAGATAAGATTCAAGTTTCCTATCTAAAGGATCTTTAAAAGAAGTACTATCTGCCGTAGGAATAGTAGTACGTTTAGCAAGAGTAGAGATGGCCCCATCAACTTTGGGGATCTTTTCCCAAAACTCCAATCTATCAGTCGACAAAGGATAGAGTTTCTTAAACCTTGAAGAAGGAAAAAAAGAAGTACCCAGTCTATTCCATTCCCTAGAAATTATATCTGAAATAGCATCAGGAACGGGAAAAACCGCTGGAATAACTACATGAGGTTTAAAAACTGAAATTAAACATTTACTGGTTTTACTATCAAGAGGACTAGTCTCCTCCATATCTAATGCAATCAACACCTCCTTTAATAAGGAATGAATATACTCCATTTTAAATAAGTATGAAGATTTGTCAATGTCAATATCTGAGGCAGAATCTTCTGAACCAGATAGATCCTCATCAGAAATAGATAAATCTGAATGCTGTCGGTCATTTAAAAATTCATCAATTTTATGAGAAGTTTTAAAAGACCTTTTACGTTTATTAGAAGGTGGTATGATAGACATAGCCTTCTGAATGGAATTAGAAACAAATTCTCTCACATTAACAGGAATATCCTGAACATTAGATGTTGAAGGAACAACAACAGGTAATGGATTACTACTAATGGAAATATTGTCTGCATTTGAAAGTTTATCATGACAACTAACACAAACTACAGCCGGAGGAACAGTTACCACAAGTTTACAACAAATGCACTTAGCTTTGGTAGAACCGACATCAGGCAGCAGGATTCCAGTAGTAGATTCTGAGACAGGGTCAGATTGAGACATCTTGCAATATGTAATAGAAAAAATAACATATAAAGCAAAATTATCAATTTCCTTATATGACAGTTTCAGGAATGGGAAAAAATGCAAACAAAATAAGCCTCTGGAAACTAGAAGCAAAATGAAAAAAAGACTGAAATAATGTCAACAATCTAGAATGACGCCCACAACTGACAATATATTTTTTGGCGCCAAGAACGTCTGCAACAAACACGAGCGTCATAGACGACGCAACTACGTGAAAACTCTCGGCGCCAACTAAGACACCGGAAATGACGAAATTACGCCAACAAACGTAATTCTCGTGCAAAAAAAGTCTTGCGGCAAGAATGACGCAATAAATTATAGCATTTTGCGCTCCTGCGAGCCTAACAGCCCGCAAACTAGAAAAGAGAGTCAATTTGAAAAATTTCAGGTAAGAATTTTTTTTTTTTAATATGCATTTCCCAAAATGAAACTGACAGTCTGCAAGAAGGAAATTTACTGATAAACCTGAATCATGGCAAATATAAGTACAAAACATATATTTAGAACTTTACATATAAAGTGCCAAAACCATAGCTGAGAGTGTCTTAAATAAAATAAAACATACTTACCAAAAGACACTCATCTACATAAAGTAGATAGCCAAACCAGTACTGAAACGAGAATCAGTAGAGGTAATGATAGAGTATATCGTCGATCTGAAAAGGGAGGTAGGAGATGAATCTCTACGACCGATAACAGAGAACCTATAAAATAGATGCCCGTTAGGATTACCATTGAATTCAATAGGTGATACTCCCTTCACATCCCTCTATCATTCACTGCACTCTGAGAGGAACCGGGCTTCAGCATGCTGAGAAGCGCATATCAACGTAGAAATCTAGCACAAACTTACTTCAGCACCTCCATAGGAGGCAAAGTTTGTAAAACTGAATTGTGGGTGTGGTGAGGGGTGTATTTATAGGCATTTTGAGGTTTGGGTAACTTTGCCCCTCCTGGTAGGATTGTATATCCCATACTTTACTAGCTCATGGACTCTTGCCAATTACATGAAAGAAACTATCATATTAATAGATATGTGTGTATGGTATGTAAAACCTCACTCAAACAGCGGGTTAGCGGTTTAGGGACCGGAGCCCCGCTGTAAAGTGAAAACCGCCTTTAGTGAAACAAGGCGGTTTTAGCTTTCTTTTCACTTGCCAGTGTGTTTAAAAATTTGAAAACATGCTTGAATTGAGACTCCTACTGCATTATTTCTTACATTGCTATCTAGTTCACTAGTAGGCACGCAGCTTCCTCATGATCAACTGTCATTTTATGTATTTAATTTAATAACTGCTCTTACTGAACAAGACTACATGAAAGTCCTAAGAGTGTTTTTAATACTCCTGTATTTCTAATTTTAGATCTTATATATTAACAAAAGTTGTTTTAGTTTTCAGGGCCTATACCCCTATGATTTAGTTGATTTCTTGTATTTAGCAATTTGAGTTTTATAAGAAATTTCTCAAACTTCTGAGTGCTAATCAGTGTATCTTTTATAGGGGGGTTTCTTTACCCTATAGTAATTTGCATGCTGCTCTGTATAATGATTTTGAGTATAAATAGATAAATGAAGCTGCACTAATAAAAGTTCCAGTATTAGGATTGTACACAGTTTGCACATGCCTACTTATAGACTGATTTCTATGGACCCTGCCAAGGCCTTGGGCCCTGGTGCCACTGCACCTGCTGCACCAATGGTAGTTCCGCCCCTGGCTAGAGCATCTAACACCTCCACCTGAGGATCCCTGGATCTCGGAAGATATATGGGAAGTTTCTTGTTCAAACGAGCAGCACTCAGATCTATTTCTGGTAGGCCCCAAAGTTGTACAATCAGACAGAACACATCTTTGTGTAGGGACTGATGACTGAGGTAATCTGCCTTCCAGTTGTCTACCCCTGGGATGTAAATCGCAGTGATGAAGCAGTAGTTGGTTTCTGCCCAAGAAAGGATTCAAGATACTTTATCATGGCTTGGGACCATCGAGTTCCCCCTTGATGATTGACATAGGCCACTGTATTGCCTGTAAATAGTTTGCTAATATATGAAACTGTAAAGCAGAAAAACCTTAACAACACAAAACAATCTAGTGAAATATAGATTGCATTTGGATATATAACTAGAGAATATAACTCTTAGTTATAGCCTTCGATGTGCGATCTAAGGTGCACTGTGTATTAAGGGGCATGTTCATTAAAGGAAAAATATGGCGCAAAATTGTTTGTTTTAGATGCGCACCATACGTCAAAATTAGATAATGCAGAATACTAGTCATAAAAAAAGTGTGACACGGCGAGCGCGTTCATGCACATAATAGTTTAGCAAGTTTGACTAACAGTTCTTTGAGGGGACGTTGCCCTTGCAACTAATACAGTTAAATTTATCCGTGTGCTCGGTCTTCATACATTTAACTGTATTAGTCTATTGTGAGCAAGTGTTTGCAGCAAGCTTTAATAAAAATATCTTTATAATATGCCCCCTCTTCATTCACTGTTGCTGTTAAGCCCTTATGTGATTATGTTTTTAAGTGCAGTAACATAAAGGGAAATAGAGCCTGTCCCTGGGTTCTATATAAATATATATAACAGAAAAATCTTTTTTTTTTTTTACAAAGTGCCCAATCCATAGCTGTAAGTGTTCACATAAAGAAATTATTTATACTTACCCTTTATTATTATTATTATTTATTTATAAAGCGCCAGCAGATTTCGCAGCACTGCCCATGGGTACAAGGAAAAAAGTAAAATGGAGAAACAATACAATAAGACACACAATTTTACAGACAAATACAGGGGGAATTGAGGATCCTATTCCTGTGGGAACTTACAATCTAGATGGAATAGACACTCGTCCACTGATAGCAGACAGCCAAACCAGTACTGAAACATATCAGCAGTGGAATAGGAGTATAGCTTTGATCTGTGAAGGGAGCGCTCTCAGAGAGCCCATGAAAAGATTTACAGTGAGGCAAAATCATGGTGACTCAGTACTGGCAGTACTTCCTTCATTTCCCTCTGACAAGCACTGTAATCTGAGAGGAACCAGGCTTCCTCTGCTCTGAAGCACCTTTCACTGAAGAAATCAAGCACATCATCATGCTTCAACAACCTCCAAACAAGGCAAAGTTTAAATCTGAGATATGTGTGAGGTGGGAGGGGTATTTATAGGCTTTTGAGATTTGGGAAACTTTACCTCCTCCTGGTAGGAATGTATATCCCATATATAACAGCTTGTGGACTCTTGCCACCTATATGAAATAAATAAGGTTTTTAGGTAAAAAGGGTAAATCGAGCTGCTAAGGAGTCCTAAGGATGCTAGATAAGAACTATCTTGTGCCTCATTCCCCTACATTCCTATGTTAAACACATAGGTAAAGCTCATCAGCTGTGAACCCCAGGTGTAAGGAGAGTACTATTGGATAGCTCCTGGGCTTTGTAGTGCCTGAGTCACTTACCTAGATTGAAGCACCCCTCCACTGTCTTACCAGCATGCCTTTCTCCCTCACATGTTGCTGATCCAGTAGAGAGTCCATCTAGTGCAAGTAAATATTCTGCAGAGGATACTGTAGATATACCTGTAATCCCTCAGGGAGAGGGTAGTGATGAGTTCCTGTGATGCCTGAGGGCAGTTATGGCTGTTAGATTACCCACTAGGGTTATGGAAAGCACATGAAGGTAATCCTCACCCATTTCACTCAGAGTCTTCTTAAATATTCTTGGAATGAAGTTGCTTAGGGGTACTGGGTCACACTAATAACACATCCCTGGACAATCCATCCATGGACATAAGCATTAGATTTACAGACTTATGTGATCTTATTACGTTACGAACACCTACCTTAAGAGAAATTAGCACTCACAATTCTACACCATACATAGAGACAACACGCAAAGGCAAATCATATTTTTACCCAGCACACAGCAGGAGTGAATCCATTGAAATTATTCACAATTTGATAGAACAAGAAATAACCCAACTACATCAAGCCATTAATTATACTCAAACTACCTATAAAGATAACCTAACAATAGGAGAGAGAAAATCATTACAAATTCTCAAAAACAATCCCAACATAGTAATCACTCCAGCAGACAAGGGAGGGGCCATAGTAGTTCTCAACAAAGCTGACTACAGACTGGAGGCCCTCTCTCAACTCACAGACAGCAATACATACCAAAGACTCACTTTCAATCCTACAGAAAAATTCAAAAGAGAACTACATACATTACTAGATACAGCTTGTGAAGAAGGACTTATAAAACAACAACTAGTTCAACACTGCCTCGGAGATCATCCCACTGTCCCAACCTTTCACATAGTCCCCAGGATTCACAAAACTTTGATCAAACCACCTGGCAGACCAATAGTTGCCAGTAGGGGATCTCTATGCGAGAGGTTGGGAGACTGGCTTGACAATGTACTTCAGTTAAGGCCGGCCCTAGCCATTGGGAGGCCCAAGGCAGGATGACAAAATGGGGCCCCCTTTCTCTCCGCCCCAACCCCACCCAATCTCCGTCCCCAACCCCGCCCCCAAACCCACTCCCACAGCTTTTTAAATGAAAAAATAGAAGAAAAATCATTTAAGGAAATGCACAACATTTTATATATATAAAAAACATAAATCCCCTAATGTGGAGCACTATAACATTGTATATATTGCAATATACCATTTGTGCTATTGGAACAACTGTTTATGTATATAATGAAGAATTATGCTGACAATTAGGAACAGTTGAGTTGAACTGGGCCTTATTTTGATGTGTTTTCTTATCATAACAAGAACATTACAGAGACGCCAGGGCCGGCCCTAGCAAGTGCATGTCCCTACCCAGAACAAAAAATACTTAAAGGGCCAGTAAACCTAGAAAATAATGTTATAAAATTCTGCACATAGTGCAGAATTATATAACATTATATTAGTGCTAGCTTTATATAACATAATATTGCCTGTGAATTTTTATTAAAAAAGAGGGTCTGGTTTTCCCTCTGAGTGCATATGGGCAGCTGTCTAGTCACAGACCGTCCCGACCACGCCATTAAACTCATTGTAGCTCGCTCCTACTCTGTCTGACAGCGGGAGCAAGATACATTGAGTGTAATGGCGCGGTCAGGCACAATTATATAACATTATTTTCTAGGTTTACTGGCCCTTTAAAAGAAAGGAGGCAATGCACTGTACCACACAATTATGCAACAGTTATGCAAACGTTTTTACACTAAGTAATATGAGAGTTAACATGAATATTACCCTTATCTTGTAAGTATGATCCCAGTCGTCATTAAATCACTGTATCAGGCTTACCTCAAATATACCAGGCACTGTCAGCATTTTCTAGACCTTATCATCTCTCTAGAAAAAAATATACTGAACATACCTCAAAGCAGGTGATCTGCAAACCGTCCCCCCAACTGAAGTTTTCTTTCCATACTCTTCAGTTATGTGTGAGAACAGCAATGGACTTTAGTTATAAACCGATAAGATCATCAACCTCCAGGCAGATTCTTCTTCCAATTTCTGCCTGAGAGTAAAACAGTACAACGCCGGTACCGTTTAAAAATAACAAACTCTTGATTAAAGGTAAAAACTACACTAAGTCACCACATATCTCTTGATACTTCCTTTCTTGTCAAGAGTTGCAAGAGAATGACTGGGGGTGGCAGTTAGGGGAGGAGCTATATAGACAGCTCTGCTGTGGGTGTCCTCTTGCAACTTCCTGTTAGGAAGGAGAATATCCCACAAGTAATGGATGAACCCGTGGACTGGATACACCTTTACAAGAGAAACACAGATATAATCCACACACTTAGACACATACACAGGTGTACACACACACACACACAGCCCAAACACACACACACACACACCCCACACACACAGCCCACACACATACACCCCACACACACACAGCCCACAGCCCCCACAAATACACACACACAGCCCACACACATACACACACACACATACACAGCCCACACACAAACACACAGCCCATACACACAGATAGCCCCCCCCCACACACACAGATAGCCCCCACACACACAGAGAGATATCCCCCCACACACACACAGAGATAGCCCCCCCACACACACACATATAGACCACACACACATATAGCCCACACACACACAGATAGCTCAGACACACACACGCAGATAGCCCAGACACACACACACACAGATAGCCCAGGCACACACACAGATAGCCCAGACACACACACAGATAGCCCAGACACACACAGATAGCCCAGACACACACACAGATAGCCCAGACACACACACAGATAGCCCAGACACACACAGATAGCCCACACACACAGATACCCCCCCACTCACACACACACAGAGCGCACACACACACACAGAGCGCCCACACACACACATAGCCCATACACACACAGACACACAGATAGCCCCGCCCTCCCCATACACAGATAGCACACACACACACAGAGATAGCCCCCCCCACACACACACACACAGATAGCCCACAAACACACACAGATAGCCCCCCACACACACACACATAGCCCCCCCCCACACACACACAGATAGCCCACACACACACACACAGATAGCACCCCCCACACACACAGAGATATCACACACACACACACACAGATAGCCCCCCACACACACACATATAGACCACACACACATATAGCCCACACACACAGATAGCCCACACACACAAACAGATAGCCCACACACACAAACAGATAGCCCAGGCACACACACACAGATAGCCCAGACACACACACAGATAGCCCAGACACACACACAGATAGCCCAGACACACACACAAATAGCACAGACACACACACAGATAGCCCACACACACAGATAGCCCCCCCCCCACACACACACAGATAGCCCACACACACACACACACACACACACACAGAGCGCACACACACACACACATAGAGCGCCCACACACACACACACAGATAGCCCCGCCCTCCCCACACACAGATAACACCCACACCCACAGATAGCACACACACACACAGAGATAGCCCCCCCACACACACACAGATAGCCCACACACACAGATAGCCCCCCCCACACACACACACAGATAGCCCACACACACAAAGATAGCCCACACACACAAAGATAGCCCACACACACAGAGATAGCCCAAAAACACACACAGATAGCCCCCCCACACACACACACACTCACATACACAGATAGCCCCCCACACACACACAGATAGCCCCCCCACACACACTTAGATAACCCCACCACACACACATACAGATAGCCCCCCCATACACACACAGAGATAGCCCCCCCCCCACACACACACACACAGATAGCCCACACACACAGATAGCTCCCCCCCACACACACACACAGATAGCCCACACACACATACAGATAGCCCCCCCCCACACAAACAGATAGCCCCCCTCCACACAGCCCACACACACACAGACATCCCCACACACACACAGCCCCCCCACACACACAGCCCCCCACAAACACACAGAAACCCCCCCACACACAGACAGCCCACACACACAGATAGCCCCCCCCCCACACACAGATAGCCCACACACACCCACAGATAGCCCCCACACACAGATAGCCCCCCCACACACACACATAGCCCCCCCACACACACAGCCCCCCACAAACACACAGAAACCCCCCCACACACAGACAGCCCCCACACACACACAGATAGCCCCCACACACCCACAGATAGCCCCCACACACACACATAGCCCCCCCACACACACACATAGCCCCCCCACACACACACAGATCCTCCCCCCCAACACAGCACACACACACACACAGATAGCCCACACACACAGATAGCCCCCCCACACACACACATATAGCGCACACACACCCACAGATAGCCCCCCCACACCCACAGATAGCCCCCACACACACAGATAGCCCCCCCACACACACACACAGATAGCCCACACACACACACACATATAGACCACACACACATATAGCCCACACACACACAGTTAGCCCACACACACACAGTTAGCCCAGACACACACACACATATAGCCCAGACACACACACACAGATAGCCCAGACACACACACACAGATAGCCCAGACACACACACACAGATAGCCCAGACACACACACACAGATAGGCCCCCCACACACACACACACAGAGCGCCCACACACACACACACACACAGATAGCCCATACACACACAGACACACAGATAGCCCAGCCCTCCCCACACACAGATAACACACACACACAGATAGCACACACACACACACACACACAGAGATAGCCCCCCCATACACACACAGATAGCCCCCACACACAGATACCCCCACACACACACACACAGATAGCCCACACACACAAAGATAGCCCACACACACACAGATAGCCCAAACACACACACAGATAGCCCCCCCCACACACACAGATAGCCCCACACACACACACTCACACACACACACAGATAGCCCCCCCACACACAGATATCCCCCCCCCACACACACACACACAGATAGCCCCCCCACACACACACAGATAGCCTCCCCACACACAAACAGATAGCCCCCCCTCCACACAGATCGCCCACACACACACACACACAGATCCCCCCCACACACACACAGACAGCCCACACACACACAGACAGCCCCCCCACACACACAGCCCCCCAACAAACAGCCCCCCCACACACACACAGCCCCCCCCACACACACAGCCCCCCCACAAACACACAGAAACCCCCCCACACACAGACAGCCCACACACACACACACACACACACAGCCCACACACACATAGACAGCCCACACACACAGAAAGCCCTCTCCACACACACACACAGCACACACAGAGATAGCCCCCCCCCCCCACACACACACACAGATAGCCCACACACACCCACAGATAGCCCCCCACACACACACAGATAGCCCCCCACACACACAGAGATCCTCCCCCCACACAGCACACACACACACAGATAGACCACACACACAGATAGCCCCCCCCACACACAGATAGCCCACACACACAGATAGCCCCCCACACACACAGATAGCCCCCCACACACACAGATAGCCCACACCCAGCCACAGATAGCTCCCCCACACAGATAGCCCCCCCACACACACACAGATAGCCCCCCCACACCCACAGATAGCCCCCCCACACACACACACACAGATAGCCCCCACACACACACACATATAGACCACACACACATATAGCCCAGACACACACACAGATAGCCCAGACACACACACACAGATAGCCCAGACACACACACACAGATAGCCCCCCCACACACACACACAGAGCGCCCACACACACACACACACACACACACACAGATAGCCCATACACACACAGACACACAGATAGCCCAGCCCTCCCCACACACAGATAACACACACACACACAGATAGCACACACACACACACAGAGATAGCCCCCCCCCCACACACACACAGATAGCCCCCACACACAGATAGCCCACACACACACAGATAGCCCACACACACAAAGATAGCCCACACACACACACAGATAGCCCAAACACACACACAGATAGCCCCCCCCACACACACAGATAGCCCCCCCACACACACACAGATATCCCACACACACACACAGATATCCCACACACACACACACAGATAGCCCCCCCACACACACACAGATAGCCTCCCCACACACAAACAGATAGCACCCCCCTCCACACAGATCGCCCACACACACACACACACAGATCGCCCACACACACACACACACAGATCGCCCACACACACACACAGATCCCCCCCACACACACACAGACAGCCCACACACACACAGACAGCCCCCCCACACACAGCCCCCCAACACACAGCCCCCCCCACACACAGCCCCCCACACACACACAGCCCCCCCACAAACACACAGAAACCCCCACACACACAGACAGCCCACACACACACACACACACACAGCCCACACATACATAGACAGCCCACACACACAGAAAGCCCTCTCCACACACACACACAGCACACACACAGATAGCCCCCCCACACACACACAGATAGCCCACACACACACACAGATAGCCCCCCCCCCCACACACACACACACAGATCCTCCCCCCACACAGCACACACACACACAGATAGCCCACACACACAGATAGCCCCCCCCCCCCCCCACACACACAGATAGCCCACACACACAGATAGCCCCCCACACACACAGATAGCCCACACACACCCATAGATAGCTCCCCCACACACACAGATAGCCCCCCCACTCCCACAGATAGCCCCCCACACACACACACAGATAGCCCCCCACACACACACACAGATAGCCCCCCACACACACATATAGCCCACACACACATAGATAGCCCACACACACACAGATAGCCCACACACACATAGATAGCCCACACACACACAGATAGCCCACACACACAGATAGCCCACACAAACAGATAGCCCACACACACAGATAGCCCCCCCCCCCCACACACACACACAGAGCGCCCACACACACACACACACACAGATAGCCCATACACACAGACACACAGATAGCCCCGCCCTCCCTACACACAGATAACACACACAGATAGCACACACACAGACACACAGAGATAGCCCCCCACACACACACACAGATAGCCCCCCCACACACACAGATAGCCCCCCCCACACACACACATAGCCCACCCCCCCACACACACACAGATAGCCCACACACACAAAGATAGCCCAAACACACACACACAGATAGCCGCCCCCCACACACAGATAGCCCCCCCCACACACACACACTCACACACACAGATAGCCCCCCACACACACACAGATAGCCCCCACACACACACAGATATCCCCCCCACACACACACACACACAGATAGCCCCACACACACACACACACACATACAGATAACCCCCCCACACACACACACAGAGATAGCCCCCACATACAGAGATAGCCCCCTTCACACACACACAGCACACACACACAGATAGCTCCCCCCCACACACACACATATAGCCCACACACACACACAGATAGCCCCCCCACACACACAAACAGATAGCCCCCTCTCCACACACAGACAGCCCACACACACACAGACAGCCCCCCAACACACACAGCCCCCCAACACACACAAAAAAAAACACACACAAAAAAAAAACACACACAAAAACAAACAAACACAGACAGCCCACACACACACACACAGCCCACACACACATAGACAGCCCACACACACACAGATAGCCCCCTCCACACACACACATAGCGCACACACACAGATAGCCCACACACACAGATAGCCCCCCCCCACACACACACACAGATAGCCCCCCCACACACACAAACAGATAGCCCCCCCCTCCACACACAGACAGCCCCCCAACACACACAGCCCCCAACACACACACAAAAAAACACACACAGACAGCCCACACACACACACAGCCCACACACACAGCCCACACACACATAGACAGCCCACACACACACAGATAGCCCCCTCCACACACACAGCACACACACACAGATAGCCCCCCCACACACACACAGATAGCCCCCACACCCCCACAGATAGCCCCCACACACACAGATAGCCCCCCACACACACACAGATAGCCCACACACACACAGATCCTCCCCCCCCCCACACACACAGCCCACACACACACACACAGCCCCCAACAAACACACAGACAGCCCCCCCCCACAGACAACCCACACACACACAGCCCCCCCCCCCACACACACAGACAGCCCACACACACATACACAGATAGCCCACACACACATACACAGATAGCCCACACACACATACACAGATAGCCCCCCCACACACACACAGATAGCCCCCACACACACACAGAACCCCCCCCCCACACACATAGACAGCCCCCCCCCCACACACACAGTCCCCCCACACACACACAGCCCCCCACACACACACACAGCCCACACACACACATCCCACACACAGACACACACACAGACAGCCTACACACACACACAGATAGCCCCCACACACAAAAACACACACACAGATAGCCCCCCCACACACAGATAGCCCCCCCCACACACACAGATAGCCCACACACACACACACAGATAGCCCCCCCACACACAAACACACACACAGATAGCACCCCCCCCCACACACAGATAGCCCCCCCACACACACACACACAGATAGCCCACACACACACAGATAGCCCCCACACACACAGATAGCCCACACGCACAGATACCCTCACACACAGATAGCCCCCCCACACACACATACACACACATATATCCCCCCTCACACACAGACAGCCCACACACACATACACAGATAGCCCCCACACACACACACAGATAGCCCCCCCACACACACACACAGATAGCCCCCCCCACACACACACACAAATAGCCCCCCTCACACACACACAGATAGCCCACATACACACACACAGATGCACACACACACACAAATAACTCCCCCCCCACACAGAGATAGCCCCCCCACACACAGATAGCCCACACACACAGAAAGCACACACACAGACAGCACATACACACATATACACAAACATACATTACACACACATACTTAGTTACTAATATATTTTGTTTTTCACTTTTACGAAGCCAAGCAGTGAAAATGAATATCATGATCAACAATATTAACAATGCTGCTGCATGCAGATGAGAGGGAACACGCTTATCTCAAACAAAATTAAAAACTGCAGATTACTGTACATCAAGAAAACATTCCTATAATAAAAAATGCAATATCTGCCTAACAGTCAACATAAATAAAACACAGCAACCAGCTACAGAGCAACTGCACATACTTCCCAATGAATACATTTATAATTTTGCTGACAAAACTTAATCATTATATTATACCAGCTATTTCAAGTAAAAGGGTGTGTGTGTTTGATATGAGTGTGTGTGTGCTTGTGCACACAGAGAGCCCACACACACATACACAGATAGCCCACACACACATACACAGATAGCCCCCCCACCCACACACACATAGCCCACACACACACAGATAGCCCCCCACACACAGATAGCCCCTTAACACACAGATCCCCCACACACATACAGCCCCCCACACACACACACAGACAGCCCCCCCACACACACACAGCCCCCCCACACACACACAGCCCCCCCCACACACACACAGCCCCCCACACACACACACAGCCTACACACACACAGTCCACACACACACACAGACAGACAAATGCAATCTCTGCCTGACAGTCAACATAAATAAAACACAGCAACCAGCTACAGAGCAACTGCACGTACTTCCCAATGAATACATTTATAATTTTGCTGACAAAACTTAATCATTATATTATACCAGCTAATTCAAGTAAAAGGGTGTGTGTGTTTGATATGAGTGTGTGTATATGTATGTATATGTGTGTGTATATGAGTGTGTGTGTGCTTGTGTGTATATGTATATCTGTGTATGATGTAAGTGTGTGTATGTATATGTGTAGGCTTACCAGAAGTCCCACTTTTACTGGGATTGTCCCGGTTTGGAGGCGCTGTCCCAGTGTCCCACCCAGTTGTTCATTCTGTCCCAGTAGGGTTGCCACCTCCAGGTTTCAAATCAGGTTTCAGACCACCTTTAACCCGGACACATTATTCAAAATGACTGGACTGTGGCTCTTCAGCATAGTTGGATGCTGGTACTTTGCTACATACAGCCCTGCTTAGCTTAACGTTCGTGTCCTTCAAAGTTTACATTTAGTAATACAGGCTGAGTGAGCAGCATAGGGTTTTTTTTAATTTTGTAGTACAGTACTACTTGGTTTATTTTTCTAAGAATTTAACATCCCCCCCCCCCCCGACCCTTGGTGTCATTGCCGGTAATACACCTTTAGGGGAATCATATGGGTATGACTAGGAAGTACAGACAGGAAGGATTGTTGGCCTGGATCTTGCTTTACTTCATGCAGGATAGCATTTTGGCTGTAATCTTCCTGCATTATGGTATAGAGTAGCCTCTTAAACAGCTTTAGCAGGTACGTGCTTCTTTTTTACTTATTTCATACAATGTTGTATTTATGCCTTATAAGTATTTGGCTCTGTTCCTTAATTAGACACATAAAACACATATTACACTGCAGATATTAAATTGTGAAATTGATAATTATGAAAGTGATAATTATGCTTGATGTTTGGCATTATTTAGAATCTGAGATTTAGATTAATGACTTATTTGCCATGACAACGTAATGGTGCCTTTTTCACTAGGGGGTGGTGTTATGGTCTATTTAAACTGTGTGATTCACTTGTTTGACTGAGGAAGGGTAGAGTATCCATGAAACATTACACACATAAAATCTACTACTTTAAAAGGACTGATGATTGCCACGCCCCCTTGACCACGCTCCTGACCACACCCCCACTGGCACCGCACCAGATGGTCCCAGTTTCACCTCTAAAAATTATGGTAAGCCTATATATGTGTGTATGATATGAGTGTGTGTGTGTATATATGTGTGTGTGATATGATATGAGTGTGTGTTTGTGTATGTATATGTTTGTTTGATATTAGTGTGTATGTGTGCTAGTGTGTGTATATGTGTGTATGATATGAGAGTGTGTATATGTGTGTATGATATGAGTGTGTGTGTGTATATGTGTGTGTGATATGATATGAGTGTGTGTTTGTGTATGTATATGTTTGTTTGATATTAGTGTGTATGTGTGCTAGTGTGTGTATATGTGTGTATGATATGAGAGTGTGTATATGTGTGTATGATATGAGTGTGTGCATGTGGTGTTATTTTTGTGTGTGTAAAATTTAATTTCATATACCCTTTTTAAACAATGGTAAAATAATTAAAGCATAAACAAAACAACTATAAGCAAAACATCTCTAAAGTTGATTCCATAATCAAATTCAAGTTGCTCACAGGCTGTCCACAAATCCAGACATACAACTACAAACAAGTGTCCCAAATGAGGATCATGCCACCCTGGCATCTCAGCCTAACACATCCTTGCATTAGCCAGCTAACAAAGGATGCACACAGGGCAGTACCAGTCAGGGGATAGGGATTACAGATATCTGAAAATACATAGTAATGTTGGTGGACTCACTCACACTGCTGATTGTTCTCCCGGTCGGTCCATTGCTGGTTGTGGCAGGACTGGGAAGCGTCACCTTTGAGCACACCACCTGTGCCTGCTGTTGTACCCTCCTGCCTGCTGCCACCTTGTAACTGCGCACAGAGAAAACTTGCGCCCAAAAAATTTAAACAAAATTGGCGGCATAAAAAAATAATTAAAAAGTGGCAGTGCACAAAAAAAAAAAAAATAAATAAAATTTTTTTTTTAAAAAAATGTTTGTACCCTCACGTAACTGCGGGGCCCTAGGTGGCTGCCTCGCTCACCTTGCCCTAGGCCAGCCCTGACTTCAGCCCATAGACGGATCTCTACCAGGGTATATCCGGGATAGCACACATTTGATAAATAAACTTGAGGAAATCAAATGGGAGAAAGACTATGGCTAACTATAGACGTTTTCTCCCTATACCCAAGTATCCCCTACACTGAAGGGTTAGAAGCATTAAAATATATGTTAGAACGCTATACATATATTTCTCATAGAGATAACCAAATATATGCTAACCCATAATTACTTTGTGTTTGAGGGGAGATATTACCTCCAAAGATGTGGCACAGCCATGGGGGCTAAATTTGCCCCCTCATATGCTAACTTGTATATGGGATATTTTGAAATCAGCCACATCTTTGGGGGTGACTACCCCCTCAAGCACAATATCATAACTTATGGAAGGTTCATAGATGATTTAATTCTAATTTACAAAGACGAAGACATCACAACAGTCCCACAGCTTATACAGCACCTCAACCATAACAATCTCAATCTTTCATTCACTTATAAGACTGATGAACACAGCATAGAGTTTCTAGACTTACAATTACAACATGATGAGCACAACAATATCACAACCTCCAACTATAGAAAACCTCTATCAAGAAACACCATACTAAGAGCAGAATCCTTTCATGTACCCCATATGAGAAAGGGGATACCCGAAAGGTCAATTTCTCAGTTAACGCAGAAATTGTTCCACACTAATACTATACAAACAGGAGGCAAAAATTATCTCTAACAAATTGATAACTAAAGGCTATAATAAAACTATGCTCAATAAAATCAACTTACAGGTCGTCCAAATGGACAGACATACTTTACTACAAAGCACTAATAAACAATAACAAAAACAAAACCATGAATATAAACACTAACATAAAACATACAAACACTGACTTATTGGAAGCAGATGATATATACTTCACCAAATATAGTACATAATTTTATACCATCTGCAACATAATAAGAAAGTATTTACCAGTCCTCAATGGAGATCCCACATTGAAGTTTAAATTGAATAATAGAATAAAATATGTAGCCAAAAAAGTATCCAACATAGGAAATGTAGTAAAGAAAAAATGTTACCAGCAATGAGCGAAGACAAGGTAACTGGCTTACCCCATCTTCAGGTTTCTATAGATGTGGACATGTTCCATGCAAGAGCTGTGCCTACACAAATAAAAATAAATTGTTTACCTCAACACACAAGGGAAGAGAATACTACATATAAAATAGAATAGATTGTACATCCAAATTTGTGATCTATTTCGTGACCTGTAAACAATGCCAACTTCAATACGTGTGCATCACCACACGTCCACTAAAAGACAGAATTAGAGAACATCTTATCTCCATAGAGGAAGAAATACCCAGATCACCCATAGCCAAACATTTTAATACACATCAAGCAGGCATCACCAATTTCTCATTTATAGGCATTAAACATAGAGAAAAAGACCCCCTAGGAGGTGACAGACTCAAACAATTATTAAAAAGAGAGGTCTACTGGATTTTCACATTAGCAACAAGAACACCCATAGGTATCAATCGAAGATACAATGTCAATCTGTTTGTAGAGTGAGAACGCCTGAAACTATACAGACACCCATCAAAATTTAGTTCCATCTATATCCCTTCATGTCTAGATCTCCCCCCCAAACTAATTATCATCTAAACATTATTTATAGAATACCAACTAGGCACACCAGAACATAATCAATGACTAAACATAAGGTCATCATCCCATCTACCTACTGTACTTAAAGGGACAGTCAACACCAGAATTGTTGTTGTTTAAAAAGTTTGATAATCCCTTTATTACCCATTTACCAGTTTTGCATAACCAACACAGTTATAATAATACACTTTTTACCTGTATGATTACCTTGTATCTAAGCCTCTGTTGACTGCCCCTTACTTACCTTTGAAATACTTGCATTTTAGCCAATCAGTGCGCACTCCTCTGTAAATTCATATGCATGAGCTCAATGTTATCTATATGAAACACATGAACTAATGCCCTCTAGTGGTAAAAAAACTTTCAGATTAGAGGTGGCCTTCAAGGTGTAAGAAATTAGCATATGAACCTCCTAGGTTTAGCTTTCAACTAAGAATACCAAGAGAACAAAGCAAAATTGGTGATAAAAGTAAATTGGAAAGTTCTTTAAAATTACATGCCCTATATGAATCATGAAAGTTTATTTTGGACTTGACTGCCCCTTTAAGACTACATAAAGAGCACCAAATAAGAAATAACCAAAGGATCCTAATAGCAAGTTAATGAAGTCCCAACATATATGTAATTCATTATAGAGGAAGCTTCATCAATCTGATAAAGGACGTGAACCTTTAGGATCTTATTGTTAAGCAACATATCATTTTAATCACCACAGCTTTTTTTAGCTATATTATTTCTTTTTTCTTTTTCTTTTCTTTTTCTTAATTTTTCTACGTATATATTTTCTTACGTATCTAGTTCACAAAACTTAATAATACACATATTTAAAGCAAATAAGCATTGGTTTTCCATAGATTGTAAATATAGAGCAAACAGTTGTATACATTTTTATATTTCAATAGACAAATTGTTGCTTTTTAAGACGTTTTATGTACAAACAATAAGTATATTGTTAACTATATTTATATACCCAATGCTGTGCATAATCTCTATTCTACTATGTCATCAAGCATGATACTCTCTTACCTGTATACTCCACGAGAGCCCTCCTCCCAAGGAAGCAAATTGCTTACCCATTGGCTGATACAAAGTATTTAGGCCCACCTGGAGTATCAGGCAACTATCTCTGATGAAGCACATGTACGCATGTGCGAAACGCGTCAGTTAGTAGGAGCTTTGCCTATTTGTTGTCTTCTTACTAAGTAAATCATCCGATTGCATTGGCATTTTTGCTCCGGTATTCTTTTCCTTCTTTTTCTGTACTGGGTCACAAGTCAGATCTGAGCCCACAAATCATATGAAAAATAAAAACTCTTGATAGTAGAGCACCTCTGAAATCTTCAACCTCTCTCCTCGGAGGCCAAAAACAAACTGGAGAGGGAAAGGAGATGGGAGGGGCTAAAGCTCTGTGAGGGTTCTTTCCCTCCTCCTGATAGGCTGGAATATAGCCCACATGTTATGAAGTTATTGCCTCTCATCAGCTAAGAAGGAAATGTCTCCATACAACCATGTTAGTGCTGCATGAGGCAGCCAAGCTAAAGAGTAGTATCTCAAGATAAAATCACAATAAATTGTGACTGGATTGTGATGCCTGATTAAAAACCCATAGTGCTTCCATAAAATGCAATTAAAAACAAACTGAGGTGTGTGTTTGTGTATGTATGTAATGTATGTATGCATGTATATATGTATGTATGTGTGCATATGTATGTGTGTGTGTGTGTGTATATATGTGTGTATGTGCATGTGTGTGCATATGTATGCATGTATGTGTGTGTGTGCATATGTATGTATGTATGTGCATGTGTGTGTGCATATGCATGTATGTGCATGTGTGTGTGCATATGTATGTGTGCATATGTATGCATGTGTATGTATGTATGTATGTCTGTATATATGTGTGTATGTGCATGTGTGTGCATATGTATGCATGTATGTATGTGTGTGCATATTTATGTATGTATGTATGTGCATCTGTGTGTGCATATGTATGTATGTATGTGCATGTGTGTGTGCATATATATGTGTGCATATGTTTGTGTGTGTATGTATGTATGTGTGTGCATATGTA